>NC_056725.1:678082532-678105032 GCF_019279795.1 Protopterus annectens
CCCCAATATACTGGCCGACAGATGCATTGCCAACTTTACCCCTCTCCCAGGGCCCTATCACAGTACCAGAAGGAAGCCTGGTACCCACCATTTCTGTGGCACAGGTAAAAGCTGCATTGTCCAAAGCCAAGAATACAGTGTCCATAGGACCTGATAATATCCCTGGCTGCGCCCTACATGAGCTACATAACGAACTGGCACCACATCTGTGTGCCATGTTCAGTCACAGCCTTACCTCAGGCTTTGTCCCTAACAAGTGGCGCACTGCTATAGTCATCCCACTCCATAAAGGGCGAGCAACTACAGACTCTGGGAACTATCACCCCATTAGCCTGACGAGTCTGGTATGCAAAGCTGTGGAGCGCATCATCATGGATCTGCTTAACAAAGATATAGGCAATCTCCAAACTCTTGACCCCGCACTGGTTTTGTCAAGGGGAGATCCTGCCTGCTGAACCTGGTTGATTTCTTCGAGGCAGTCACCAAGGATGTGGATGAGGGTAAGGCAGTGCATACAGCCTACCTCAACCTGGCCAAGGCCTTTGATACCATTCCCCACTCAAGTATCCTTGATAAACTCACCAAACTACGCATCAATCCTTACATCACTAGGTGGGTTGCAAATTGGCTCACAGACAGGACTCACAGAGTGAAAGATGTGGATTCCAAGTCTGACTGTCCACCAATCACGAGTGGAGTCCCACAGGGCTCGGTCTTGGGCCCTCTCCTGTTTGACATCTACTTCTCATAAGTCCAGGCCAACACAGAAGAACTCTTGGCTGACCAAGTTCGCTGATGATTGCAAGTTAGGAGTCATTATCAACTCTCCAAGTGATGCAGACATCCTACAAAAGGGCCAGTCTTAGACTAATGACAGGTGCCGGAACCATGGCCTGAAGCTTAACACCAAAAAATGCATTATCATCCCCTTTGGAAACAAATCAGTTCCCATGAATTACCATGTTGATGGGAACCCACTGAACACTGAAGGGGCCATAAGAGATCTGGGCACCCAGGTCGACAGCCACGTCACCATTGACCACCACATTGCCACTGTGTGGTCAAAAAGTCCTTCTACGTGACACATCTTATAACCAAAGGGTTCGCATCCAGGAAGAAAGAGGATATCAGCCCTGTCTACTCATCCCTCATTAGACCACTCATCGACTATAATGCCCCATTTCGCATGTACCTGACCAGACACCTACAACAGCTGGAGAGGCCACAAAAGTACCTCACAAAAAGGATCCTAGGCCTTAAACACATGTCCTATATGGACAGAGTCAAGAAACTTCTGTTCTCAGTCTTTTATCGTCTACTTAGAGGTGATCTCTGCTTAACTTACAAAGCCATGTCTGACCCAGTCCTATCTGAAATGCTACACCTAAAGAAATCCCAATCCCCCACACCACATGCTCCAGAGATCACAGCCTCATTACCATAATTAACAGAACATGCTGGAGGGACAGGTTTATCTCTCAAAGACTGCCCATACTCTGGAATAAGCTTCCTTTTCATTTCAAGCAGTGCACCTCGCTGGCCCCCTTCAAGAGAAATCTTGACGAGTGGATGGGTAACAGAAAGTTCACCCCAGGGATCACTCCATTTGCCCTACTGGATAGGGGCACGGTGAACTAACATCAGCTAGCACAGTGCCTGGGCAATTTTTTTGGGTTGGCTTGTAAAGGCTCCAGGTTCATTAGCCTAGTACACACCTATGAACCTATGTGATATACTATAGTATTATACAGTTATAAGGATCTATAGTACAAGGTCTGTTATAGAATTGTAGGAATCTAAAGTACAATGTATGTATTTTGGTTGAGCATGAAGATTTTCTCATTAAACTCCAAGATATAAAATTTAAGTGAAAATGAAATCCTTATGGGTGGTTTTACATTCCCAACTAATGATTAAGTAAACTAGTAAATGTCAAGTAACTATGGCAACATATTAACTGTGAAGCAAAACAATCTGTAACAAAGTGTGAAAAGCAACCAGAGATGGCAATATTTTGGATATTGTGCAGATAAATATAGGATCTTTCTGCTCCTCACCCTTTGTCATGCCTTCTATAACTAATTCATGTTATGACACCATTATCTTTAAGCTAAGTGTAAAATCAAACTCAATTATAAATAAACACACAAACTAGAAATACTTCATTATATGTAGTATGAGAAGATCTAAAAATGCAACAGCAAAACCCCATGATAAGAAAAGCAGTGTTTATTTATTGTAGGGTGCTATTGTTGATTCAGTAATAAATAAATCACATTTCGTAATCTTTTCCACTGGAAGCTGTGTTGCAGTAAGCAATATAAAACAGACCAGACTGAGATGCCATTTTCAGTGAGCCACTTAAGTGTGTTCAGGATACTACCAGTGGGTCATTTGGTAATATTATCACCAATATTTATAGATGCATTTTGGTAAGACACAACTATATTAATAAATTCAATAAATAGAAGAAAAACATGGTAAAATCACAAAATAAATCAAAATAAATAAGATACATACCAGAAAAAAGAGGCAATACTTAGGTTCCAAAAAGTACCCCAGTCATAAAAAGTCTGAGGTAAGTAAGGTAGACAAACTATTGTCTTTTCTTATTAAATTTTTTATATATACCCATGAACTCATCTTTATCTCAAAAGTTAAAAGTAGTAATAAGGAAGTATTTAAATACAACAGAAAACTGAAAGGGAGAGTGTGAATATGGGACCTAGTGAATGTGATTTATAGAACATTTTTTTTACAAAATTCACAGTGAGCAAAGAAGTATTTCAGAGGGATAGAGGCAAGGGGAGACATCCTGTTGTATAATCATAGACATGATAACAGCTGCCACTAGTGAAATTAAAATTTCAATTTACATGGGACCAGACAAGATTCCTGGTGGTTTCCTACAAAAAATCAAGGAAAACCTAACCTAATCTCTCTGTTACGTTAAACTCAATGCTAGCATGTGGGCACATGTATGACCTATGGTAACAACCTTTATTGCTACCAGTTCACAAAAGTGGAGTAAATACCAGACTCAGACAATTATTCAGCTTGTCCGACATACTTTGTGAAGTCATGGCAAGAGTCATAATGAAGCTTATGGAAAAAGGTGAAGGGGACCTGTTCCCATTAAATAGGGAATGTTATGGGCTTGTTAAGGGAAAACCCTACTTTCCTTTGACAATCTTTATTGATCTGAAAATATCAGAAAAAAGCATGTAATCTACCTACATTACAGTAGCTTTATTTCAGTTTTTGGTTGAACAGCCCATTTTAAGACATATCATAGTCCATCATCTTGATTCCACCTTTTAATGCTAAGGTACAGTTGTAAAATATACAGCACTATATCTATTCTATATCCCTTTAGCCAGGCATTTCCCTTTAGGTTACAACATATGCTAAATGTATCCATAAATGTACTTTGAGCCTCATTATTATATATCCTCCATAACTGCATAAATGGTTCCATCTTGCCAACATCAGTAAGAAGAAATCACTTTTTTACCCCATATTTTCTGTAATCCCTATTTATTCTTTTGTGTACATATTTCTTCCAATTATATTTTTACCCGATTTCTGATATATTTTAATCCAACTCTTTATCTAGCAAACTCAGCTTATACCATAAATTTACTTTGTGCCATATTAGTATACATTTTCATTACTATACAAATAAATGGATGCATCTTACCAGAAGCAATAAGAACAAGTAACTTCATTTGTCCATATCTCCACTAATCTCTCATGTCAATTATATGGGAAGTGGGGGGGGGAGTGTTTTCCCATTTAATGGCTTGCTGGAAAGATAGCCAAGAAACTAGGACAGAGAAGATGAGCAGAGGCTGAGTGTTGAGAGTTTGTTGAGTAGCACTTGGTGGGAAAAGATGTCAAAGGCATTTGACATGTCAAAAAAAATAGAGGAGACAGCTTGGCCTTCATTTAGGAGATGTAGAATGGCATTGGTAAAAGTGATTAGAGCAGTTGCAGTACTATGTTTAGGTCTGAAGCTGTGTTGTGACTCTGATAAGAGAGTGTTACTAAGAAAGTGGTTAAGGAGTTGTTTCTAGATGCTCTTTTCTAAGATTTTGGCTAGTGGGGAAAGAATGGCTATAGGTCGGAAGTTAGTTAGGTCTTTGGAAGGACCACCTTTGTGGAGAGGGATGATGTGGGATGTTTTCCAGAGAAGTGGCACATAGTGTTCAGAAACTGAGCGATTAATCAAGATAGATATGGGTAGGCAATGGATGGGGCTGCGATTTTTAGAAATTCGTTGGGGAGCTGATCTACTGCCAGACAGCAGGGTTTTAGTTTAGCAAGGAGTGATTTTTATGTAGCTTGTTTGAATGGAAGTGAAGGAGAAATTGTTAGGATTATCAAGGGTAGGGGTGGGAAGAGTGAGGGGTGTATTTGGTTTGTTGCCTAGTAGAGTGGAGTTTATGAATTGGGAGTAGATTTGAGTTGCGATGGGATCAGAGTTGTTAGTTGTTACTGGGGTTGGGGTGCGATCAGGGCATAGGAGATAGTTGATGTTTTCCCAGCATTTTCTGGGGTTGTTAAGGTGTTGTTGCTGGCATGTTAGGAAGTACAGCTGCTTGTCTACTTTGATTTGGTTTTTTGCTTGATTACGTAGTTGTTTATAAGTAGTGAGGTTAGACCTGTTTTTGGTGGATTGGTAAGCTGACCAGGCTCCAGCCCTTTGTTTGAGTAAAAGCTTAGTTTCATTGGTTAACTAAGGCAGATGCTTGGATTTTGAGCAAACTTTCCTAGTTGGAGCTAGATTGTAGATAGTAGGAATAAAAAGGGCAAAAGTAACATTATTTGTTGAAGTAGGTACACCTAGTTCATAGGTGTGTATAGTGGTTATAGTGTCCTGTGTACTGAGAGATGCAATGTAATAAAATATCAGAATATGCAAGCAGAAACTAGAACAATATGGGATAACGTCACCCAGCTATTTCCAATAGTAGTAGGAGCAACAGGACTAAAAAAGAATCTTCAAGTATATTTAAATATGCTACCAATACACAAAACTCCACATGAACTGCAGTAGCAGGCAATTCTGGGTACACTGCGAGTGTTGAGAAGAGCACCCTTGGCAAACATCAAAGGCTGAAGCAATACTAATTTTATGAACTTTAATTGTACTCTGACTCAGGAATGGAGTACATTCCCATCACAGTATTAGAAACCCAAGAGATTTAGAGAAATTAAAAAGTAGGATATATATTGATAATTTGTGTTCTTTGGGATAAGCAAGAATTCAGTAAGTTTAGTTTGTGGGACTTAGAGAATCTGACTAGAGGTGGTATGGTTTCTAACAAATATGGAAATGCCCCAGTAGTTTTCCTCGGGTCTGAAAGCATGATAAGCACTAAACACATACAAGGAGGGAGAGTTGTCCTTACAATGAAACTAAATTTGAGTTAAAACAAAGACACGGATATATCCAAGTTTTAACAGAGACTAAAGATCAGGCAATTTGTTATCAAGACTTTGAGACTGAGAAGAACAACCTTAATATAGTCTGAATTGGAAATTGCTATAATCTTATCTGCTGTGTTGAGATGGTCAGTATTTGGAATCTGCATAAAACATTCTTGAATAATTAAAAAGCAAATGCAGCACCAAGAGGTAAAGATACCTGTGGTTAGGTATAAAAAAGCGAAAAACCAAACAGCAAGTAACATCCACAGGAATCAAACACAGTAGCTCCACTCTGTTGTAGAAATCCAAAACTGTATCCAAAAGTGAAAAAAGAGATACGCGGGCTGATATAAAAAGTCCAAGTTTAATAAAACAGCACTTTCACCTGGTAGGCTTCATCAGACAATCGCTATAATGTTAAAACCATTTAAATAGCACATCATGTAAACTCATTGGTGCATAATCGTGCTGACGTCAACTAATCAAACAACACTAATTATAAATGCGTGTAAATGTATAAACATATATACAGATGATGTCATCATAGGACAATGCTTAAAGCTTGAAAATCAAAAAACATATAAAAAGAACACATACATAAAGCCTAAACCAGGCAGATAAAAAATAATGTTAAAGTATACATATAAAACCTCGAATGGTAAGCAAACCCTGTACATAATGAACAGGAATACATGAAGTCACCCTTCTTCAAGAAGTGTAATCTCTATGACCTATAACAAATGATGCCTCACATGAAAGATAAAGAAATAAAAAATAAAACAAATAAATAATGTAAATGATGGGAAAGGGAAACCAAGAAAGATTAATGCCCAAAACAATCTGATGTTAACTAGAAGAGGGTAAAACTAACCTCCCAAAGACTACTGGTCTTCTACTTCTTAAAATGGGTGTAAGAGAGGCTTTGTCGTTCAAACCTGTTTTTTTGTCTGCTTTAGTTCGAACAATCCAACTAAGTTCACACTCCTCAGTGAATGTCTCAACGTCACCCCCTCGACCATTCAGTTTGACAGATTGAATAACCAAAAATGAAAAAGTGTGCATACTACCCATCTCTTTATTGTGTTTAGCTAGGGCGTTGGTATCAGTCCCAATGTGTATATGGTACACATGCTCTCTGATGCGTTCGCAAAGCTTTCTATTCGTTTTCCCTATATAGAAAGCATTGCATAGGGTGCATCTAGCAAGATAAACCAAATGCTCACTTTGACAATCAGTATTCGTATTAAAAGTATACTCATGGCCTGTTGTAGGATGTACAAAAGTACACCTTTGATCTATGTACTGGCATTGTCTACATCGACCACAAGGCCTAGTATTGACCTCATCATGTAGCGTCTGTGGATTCGATACATTTAAGGACCGATGGCACAGAAGTTTTCAAGTTTTTCCTATTCTTATAGACATAGCAGGGTTTAGGTCCTACTATTCTGCTAATATTCTCATCCAACATGAGTGTGTCCCAATATTTCTCAAAAGTTCCCTTGACAATTGCTAATTCTGTGGTGTAGAACATAGGTACCATTAAGTAATTACTACCATCCTGTTGTTGTATCTGTGAACTATCAGTGACATCACCTGAAAAATATGGCTTAGCCCTAGTATTCCTAAGTAAATCCACAGAAGTGACGGTCATATTGACCTCATGATGACTGTAATGTCTATTCAATAGCCTCTCCATAAGTTCATACAATTCCTTCTTATAACCATCTTGGGTGGGGTTGAGTCTAGAGGCCCTCATAACCTGGCCCTTCACTACATTTTTAAAAACAAAAGTCGGATGCATACTATCTCTATGGAGTAATGTTCCTATAGCATGCCTTCCGATGGATTGCAGTATTCAGTAACCCATTGCCAAACCTTTCTATACTGACATCTAGAAAAGAAATCCTATGCCTCGAGAAGTTAACTGTGAATTCGAGGAAGGAGGTTAAACCATTCACCACTGAGACAAAATCCAATAAATCAGCCTCATTACCTCTCCAAATTAAAAAGAGGTCATCTACAAATCGTTTGTAGAACACAACATAAAGTATGTATTCCTGTAGAGGAAACAAATGTTGCTCCTCCCAAGTAGCCGTCACTATGTTGGCGTAGCTATTGGCACGAGAAGTGCCCATAGCTACGCCATCATTTTGTATATACACCTCATTATTGAAGGTAAATATATTGTTTTGTAAAACAGTTTCCAAAAATAAAGCCAAAAGGTCTATTTCCTTAGGGTCCAGCCCCGAGTGTTCAGTCATATATTGATGTACCTGTATCACACCTACATCATTAGGAATCACAGTGAAAAGGCTCTTGACATCCATAGTGACTAAGATGTATGGCTCACTTTCACTCATCCCCTTCATGAAGGTATACAGTTTCAACAAGAATTGTTTACTGTCCCTCAAAATGTAGGAATTAGCATCTACTATGGGTCTTAAAAAATGTTCTAAATAAAGGGACAGGGGTTCAGTGACCCAGTCTCTTCCTGCCACTATTGGTCTCAATGGTGGTGTTTGCAAAGACTTGTGAACCTTGGGCAGACCCTGTATGATCGGTATCAATGGTTTATTGACCCTTAAAAACTTAAACAAATCTAAATCAATATCAAGGCACTTATACAAATCATCCAGCATGTCGTATATCTTAAACACCTTATTCATAACTTCATCAATATCTGTCTTAGTATAAAATGATCCTTCACTTAACATCAACGTCATACTTTCTAAGTAGTCCTCCTTGTCCATAAGGATGATAGGACCGCCCTTATCAGCCGGTCGTGTAACTATTGAGGTATCTTCCATTAAATGAGATAGAGCCTTCCTTTGTTTAAACGTTAGATTATTAAAATGTCGCTTCCTATTAACTCTATTATTGTAATTGTAAATATCATGTTCTACCAGTTGTGTAAACGTATCAATTAGTGGATGTAATGAAGGAGTATATGTACTAGGAGTCCAAAATACTCTTCTATCTCCTTCAAAACTATTGTTCCCAAAGTCTAATTTCAACTGGACATTACGTGCAAAGAGCCTGACATCCAATATGGAATCAGTTAAGTCACTGACCCTCATGGGTATGAATGTTAACCCTTTATTCAAAACCTGTAATTCAGATTCACTTGAAGCCCTACTGGAGAGATTAATGACTAGGGATTCGGAAGGCGTTCCCACATTTAGTTAACATCAGATTGTTTTGGGCATTAATCTTTCTTGGTTTCCCTTTCCCATCATTTACATTATTTATATGTTTTATTTTTTATTTCTTTATCTTTCATGTGAGGCATCATTTGTTATAGGTCGTAGAGATTACACTTCTTGAAGAAGGGTGACTTCATGTATTCCTGTTCATTATGTACAGGGTTTGCTTACCATTCGAGGTTTTATATGTATACTTTTAACATTCTTTTTTATCTGCCTGGTTTAGGCTTTATGTATGTCTTATTTTTATATGTTTTTTGATTTTCAAGCTTTAAGCATTGTCCTATGATGACATTATCTGTATATATGTTTATACAGTTACACGCATTTATAATTAGTGTTGTTTGATTAGTTGACGTCAGCACGATTATGCACCAATGAGTTTACATGATGTGCTATTTAAATGGTTTTAACATTATAGCGATTGTCTGATGAAGCCTACCAGGTGAAAGTGCTGTTTTATTAAACTTGGACTGTTTATATCAGCCCGCGTATCTCTTTTTTCACTTTTGGATACAGTTTTGGATTTCTACAACGGAGTGGAGCTACTGTGTTTGATTCCTGTGGATGTTACTCGCTGTTTGGTTTTTCGCTTTTTTATACCTAACCACAGGTATCTTTACCTCTTGGTGCTGCATTTGCTTTTTACTATTCTTTGTCGTTTTTATTATGCTGTACCGAGAGGGCATGGCTGCTATAGGAAGTGACATTATTGAACTACCGTATACGCCTCAAGTCAATGAAGTGAAGGATGGGAGGCAGACGCATTTTCAGGAATGCGTTTCTGGCAAAGAGAATCTACTTTTATTTTATGAACCCTCCACTGACAATATTGCTGACGATATGGATGGTAATGACTTGGCCGGCCTTAATGATGAGCTCAACAGATTAGAACTGGATTTTTTAAAGCTCAAACGGATGCAATTGCAACGCCAGCACTTTGAAGTCTGTCTGGAAAGGAAAGTAGTTCCTAGGGGCTTGCGCATCATGAAAATGCCGACAACAGGTAACTTACATACAGAGTTGTTATACAAATGGCAACAACTGAATTTAGAACTCAGCTTTAGTTATATGAGACTATTAAATGACTTTTTTGGTCCAGAGGAGGTTAAATTGAGGGAGCGTTTGATCAAACAACAGGAGATGATTTTTTTGAAGTATCCAAGTACAAAGACTGAATTAAGCATGGACAAATTGTTGGACAATGTTAAACTGTATGAGAAGAGGCTCTTAGAGCAGAAGAACAAAATTGACAGGGATGTTAGAGACTTTAGACTAAGCCATGTCTTTACTTGGCCTAGGAGTAATAATGTTACCAGTAATGGTGTTGCTACTTTCAACCAGCACCTTACTGAAGAGGTTAATGTTGTTACACCTTCAACATCAGTTAACACAAATGATATTTCTGATCAAACTACTGTGATTGCCTTGGTCGATACAGATAGGTCAGCAGTAGAATCTTTGGCCATTCCTGTAGGCAATGACATTGTTGTAAACAGAGTCTCTAATGATTACAGTGCACCCTTAGTTGAGAACGTGAGAGTCTCTTCACCCAGTGCTGAACAGGTTGTTAGACGGAAGATGAACACAGTACCTGTCTTACACACACGTTTACAGCCAGGTGGTCAGGTTCCACCTACCCCTTTCCCGATAGACACTTTTCATTGGGCACAGAGACAGAGGTCATACAGCAGGGAGAGAATGAAGAGGAAGGATTCGGGGGCGAACACACAGGACCATCTTTGAAGAAAATGTGGGAACGTCTTCCGAATCCCTAGTCATTAATCTCTCCAGTAGGGCTGTAAGTGAATCTGAATTACAGGTTTTGAATAAAGGGTTAACATTCATACCCACGAGGATCAGTGACTTAACTGATTCCATATTGGATGTCAGGCTCTTTGCACGTAATGTCCAGTTGAAATTAGACTTTGGGAACAATAGTTTTGAAGGAGATAGAAGAGTATTTCGGACTCCTAGTACATATACTCCTTCATTACATCCACTAATTGATACGTTTACACAACTGGTAGAACATGATATTTACAGTTACAATAATAGAGTTAATAGGAAGCGACGTTTTAATAATCTAACGTTTAATCAAAGGAAGGCTCTATCTCATTTAATGGAAGATACCTCAATAGTTATACGACCAGCTGATAAGGGCGGTCCTGTCATCCTTATGGACAAGGAGGACTACTTAGAAAGTATGACGTTGATGTTAAGTGAAGGATCATTTTATACTAAGATAGATACTGATGAAGTTATGAATAAGGTGTTTAAGATATACGACATGTTGGATGATGTGTATAAGTGCCGTGATATTGATTTAGATTTGTTTAAGTTTTTAATGGTCAATAAACCATTGATACCGATCATACAGGGTCTGCCCAAGGTTCACAAGTCTTTGCAAACACCACCATTGAGACCAATAGTGGCAGGAAGAGACTGGGTCACTGAACCCCTGTCCCTTTATTTAGAACATTTTTTAAGACCCATAGTAGATGTTAATTCCTACATTTTGAGGGACAGTAAACAATTCTTGTTGGAACTGTATACCTTCATGAAGGGGATGAGTGAAAGTGAGCCATACATCTTGGTCACTATGGATGTCAAGAGCCTTTTCACTGTGATTCCTAATGATGTAGGCGTGATACAGGTACATCAATATATGACTGAACACTCGGGGCTGGACCCTAAGGAAATAGACCTTTTGGCTTTATTTTTGGAAACTGTTTTACAAAACAATATATTTACCTTCAATAATGAGGTGTATGTACAAAATGATGGCGTAGCTATGGGCACTTCTTGTGCCAATAGCTACGCCAACATAGTGATGGCTACTTGGGAGGAGCAACATTTGTTTCCTCTACAGGAATACATACTTTATGTTGTGTTCTACAAACGATTTGTAGATTACCTCTTTTTAATTTGGAGAGGTAATGAGGCTGATTTATTGGATTTTGTCTCAGTGGTGAATGGTTTAACCTCCTTCCTCGAATTCACAGTTAACTTCTCGAGGCATAGGATTTCTTTTCTAGATGTCAATATAGAAAGGCTTGGCAATGGGTTACTGAATACTGCAATCCATCGGAAGGCATGCTATAGGAACACATTACTCCATAGGGATAGTATGCATCCGCCTTTTGTTTTTAAAAATGTAGTGAGGGGCCAGGTTATGAGGGCCTCTAGACTCAATCCCACCCAAGATGGTTATAAGAAGGAATTGTATGAACTTAGGGAGAGGCTATTGAATAGACATTACAGTCATCATGAGGTCAATATGGCCATCACTTCTGTGGATTTACTTAGGAATACTAGGGCTAAGCCATATTTTTCAGATGATGTCACTGATAGTTCACAGACACAACAACAGGATGGTATTAATTATTTAAGGGTACCTATGTTCTACACCACAGACGTAACAATTATCAAGGGAACTTTTGAGAAATATTGGGACACAACAACAGGATGGTAGTAATTATTTAAGGGTACCTATGTTCTACACCACAGACATAACAATTATCAAGGGAACTTTTGAGAAATATTGGGACACACTCATGTTGGATGAGAATATTAGCAGAATAGTAGGACCTAAACCCTGCTATGTCTATAAGAATAGGAAAAATTTGAAACAACTTCTGTGCCATCGGCCCTTAAACGTATCGAATCCACAGGTGCTACATGATGAGGTCAGTACTAGACCTTGTGGTCGATGTAGACAATGCCAGTACATAGATCAAAGGTGTACTTTTGTACATCCTACAACAGGCCATGAGTATACTTTTAATACGAATACTGATTGTCAAAGTGAGCATTTGGTTTATCTTGCTAGATGCACCCTATGCAATGCTTTCTATATAGGGAAAACGAATAGAAAGCTTCGCAAACACATCAGAGAGCATGTGTACCATATACGCATTGGGACTGATACCAACACCCTAGCTAAACACAATAAAGAGATGGGTAGTATGCACACTTTTTCATTTTTGGTTATTCAATCTGTCAAACTGAATGGTCGAGGGGGTGACGTTGAGACATTCACTGAGGAGTGTGAACTTAGTTGGATTGTTCGAACTAAAGCAGACAAAAAAACAGGTTTGAACGACAAAGCCTCTCTTACACCCATTTTAAGAAGTAGAAGACAGGTAGTCTCTGGGAGGTTAGTTTTACCCTCTTCTAGTTAACATCAAATTGTTTTGGGCATTAATCTTTCTTGGTTTCCCTTTCCCATCATTTACATTATTTATACGTTTTATTTTTTATTTCTTTATCTTTCATGTGAGGCATCATTTGTTATAGGTCATAGAGATTACACTTCTTGAAGAAGGGTGACTTCATGTATTCCTGTTCATTATGTACAGGGTTTGCTTACCATTCGAGGTTTTATATGTATACTTTTAACATTCTTTTTTATCTGCCTGGTTTAGGCTTAATGTATGTGTTCTTTTTATATGATTTTTGATTTTCAAGCTTTAAGCATTGTCCTATGATGACATCATCTGTATATATGTTTATACATTTACACGCATTTATAATTAGTGTTGTTTGATTAGTTGACGTCAGCACGATTATGCACCAATGAGTTTACATGATGTGCTATTTAAATGGTTTTAACATTATAGCGATTGTCTGATGAAGCCTACCAGGTGAAAGGGACTGTTTATATCAGCCCGCGTATCTCTTTTTTCACTTTTGGATACAGTTTTGGATTTCTACAACAGAGTGGAGCTACTGTGTTTGATTCCTGTGGATGTTACTTGCTGTTTGGTTTTTCGCATTCTTGAATAATTGTTTGCTAGAAGTTAAAAGTTTGGTTTTTCGCATTCTTGAATAATTGTTTGCTAGAAGTTAAAAGTTTAATCGACAGGGAACAGATGAACACATCATTATAAAAGGCTACTGTACTTCCCACTGAAGAAAGAATGATCAGTGCCAATGATCACTAATATGGTGTCAAATAACAACAGTTTAATCAGTTAATTAAGAGCTTTTGCCTTCATAAATTACAGAAGACTTCATCAATGATGAAGTGGTCAGCCAGTATGAGCTATACTTAGCTCATTTACTGAAGTTATTTAAAGTATTAGAAAAACAAATAAATGGAATCCCTCCTTTGAATTATTGTAAACTTCAATCTCAATAATTTTGCTATGCATCCCATTTTTTTACTTTTGTAGCTACACCTCCAAGCAAATTGACTGTACGCAAATCACCTCTCAACAATGGTCATTTTTTTAGATCACATTTTAATAAAAATATTTAAACATGTTTTTGTTCATGATAGTTCATAGCAACATGGAAACTCTCACACCACCTCTCTCCTGCTGCATTAGAAAGGCACGCTCTCCCTTTTCCATCTGAGTACCACCTCTCTCTCACTGCATTACAAAGGAACACTTCCTTTTCATTGGAGTACCACCTCCCTCCTGCTGCATTACAAAAACACACTCTCCCATTTCCATTTGAGTACCACCTCTCTCCCGCTTTATTGCAAAGACACACTGTACATTTTCCATCTGAGTGCCACCTCTTTCCCGCTGTATTACAAAGACACACTCTCCCTTTTCCATCTGAGTACCACCTCCCTCCCACTGCATTACAAAAACACACTCTCCCTTTTCCATTTGAGTACCACCTCTCTCTCGCTGAATTACAAAGGAACAATGTTCCTTTTCCATCGGAGTACCATCCCCCTCCTGCTGCATTACAAAAACACACTCTCCCGTTTCCATTTGAGTACCACCTCTCTCCCACTTTATTACAAAGACACACTGTACATTTTCCATCTGAGTACCACCTCTTTCCCGCTGTATTACAAAGACATACTCTCCCTTTTCCATTTGAGTATTTTATTTGAATCCTGCAGCCCCTCCATCACTCTTCAACTTCCACCAATCTCAGTGATTTATCTACATTTACAAATACCAGATATACATCTCGAATACTTTGTAAAATACTTGCATTGTGAGTGGGCCTGGGGGGGAGGATTCGAGGCAGCAGATCTGCACATGACGTTTGTGAAACTCAGGCACTGAGTGCTTCATGTGTTGGGTGGTTTCCCTGTGATATGTTGAGAAGTGCAATTCTTTCATGGTAGTCTCAACACGGTGATTGGACAGCCCATGATCCTTGCAGCATTGTTGAGTGTAGGGTGGAATGGGTTGTTTTACATTGTTTTATTTTTATTTATTTAACATTTGTTTGCCAGGATAGTCTGACACACTACCCCACTCGGGCATCATAAATAAGCTTACCAGCTTAAATATCAACCCCTATATCACAAGATGGGTTGCAAACTGGCTCAGAGATAGAACCCACATGGTCAGAATCGCAGGTGCCATGTCCGAATCCAAACCGGTTACAAGTGGCGTCCCACAGGGCTCAGTTCTGGGACCTCTCTTGTTCGGTATATACTTCTCTGAGATTCAGGCCAACACGGGGGGGATTATAGCTGACAAAGTTCGCAGATGACTGCAAACTGGGAGCCATAATCGAATCTCCAGCTGACACAAGCATCCTCCAAAAGGGTCCCACAGAGACGGATGCTTGGTGCCAGAGCCACGGCCTGAAGCTAAATGCTAAAAAGTGCATAGTCATCCCCTTTGGGAAAAACAAGGTGCCCACAAATTACCACATAGGTGGTAATCCATTAAGTACGGAAGAAGTAATTAGAGATTTGGGGACCAACGTAGATAGTAATCTCTCCTTAGATAATCACGTTGCCAAAGTGGTTAGAAAGACCTTCTATATAGCCCACCTTATCACGAAAGGCTTTGCATCTAGATCAAGAGAGGTCATTGTGCCCCTGTACTCGTCACTCATCAGGCCCATAATTGAATACAATGCCCCTTTTGGGATGTACCTTACCCGACACCTGCAGCAACTGGAGAGACCCCAAAAGTACCTCACCTAGAGGATCATGGGCTACAAACAGATGTCCTATGCAGCTCGACTAAAGACACTCCAGCTCTTCTCAGTTGCTTACCGCCTACTCAGAGACGATCTATGCCTGACGTACAAAGCCATGTCAAACCCAGAATTAATGGACATGCTCCACCTCAAAAAAATCCAAGTCCCTTAGAGCTACATACTCCAGGAACCTAAACCTCAGCACAAAAAATAAATAGGACATGCTGGAGGGACAGATTAATTTCCCTGAGGCTCCCCTCACTCTGGAATAGAATCCCAATTCATGTTAGACATAGCCCCTTGCTGACCCTCTTCAAGCGAAATCTGGACGCGTGGATGGGAAATCGCAAATTCACCCCTGGGATCTTTTCTGTGTCCCTGCTAGACAGAGGCACAGTAAACTAATCTTAAAAGGGTACCTTATGTGACCTACTTTACAGAGGCACAGTAGGCTAATCTAATAGGGAGGCGGAAGCCAAATACACTCTGGCTAGGCTTATAAATGCCCTAGGGCAGATAGCCTAATATCTACCTATGAACCTATCATTTCCCTTAACTTAGCCATTGTTTTATCAGTGTTAGTTAAAGTCAGCACTCCCTTCATAGAAAATACTATCAGCATTGCATGGCAAGTCAACCTATATTTCCGTGTATTTCTTTTGTACTTCTTAACAGCATCCATAATCTCTGCTGGAAAGTCACACCCAAGCAATAATAATCCACATGTACCATTTAACGTGGAACAGTACCTTTATAGCTTCAATAGTTACCACAGGGTCTGTTTCTTTTCTTTTGTAATTGCAAATTGCTCCAAAGACACTCTGTAGTTTACCATACAACCTCTCTGATACAATCAAAGGCAAGCTGTACACTTTTCTCAGGTCCTAATGGTGATTTTGTAAAACCTGTTCACTGCAATGTCATTGTTTTCCTAAACTCCTGTAATGTCAGACACTGTTCTACTTCTAACACTCCGGTCAGCTCCCAGTTCTTTTTGTGAGCATTTTCCTCAATTCAACCAAATGCTGAATCATGTTTTCTGCTTGTCACATAACTCCTCTATTCTATTTCACACTTCAACCAACTGTTGTTTAACTGGTATCTTGTTCATAGGTTTATAGATTAGTACTAGGCTGACTGCTTTGTTGGCCATTTTTAGCCTAGCCAGTTGCCTCATGCGAGAATCAAACGCTGCACCTTTTGTTTGTAAGGTAAACACTTTAACCATTATGCTAGCTTCCCACCCCCCTTGAACATGCAGAAATGCAATATCATCAGTTCCAAGCATTTGTAATCTTTTTATATATCCTTGTAATAGTCCAAAAATATGCCAAAAGCCAAATTCACTTCTTCCAAACTTCTTGGTTCTTCTTTAACATTCAGATGCATTGGCCAGTTGTCCTTTTTACACATTTCTTCCTCCACAATCGTATTTTCATCTAAAGTTTCCATCTTTTCTGCTTATTTGAAAGCTGAGACCACACACTACTCTTACTCCTGTCAATCATGGATAAATAGCTTTAACCATGACACATGGAGTGAACAGAGGAGAAACATCCACTTTTGTCAAAGACTGCAGGACTTCCTTCACACTGGGAAATCTTATCTTTTGAAGAGGTAATGGGAGCACATGTTGAAGGGATAATTGTTCATTCTGCTTATAGAGACTTTATTAAGTTTTTTGACACTATTTCACAAAAAGGATAATTGACAGAAATATTACATGTCAATGTCTATTTCAGTGGATAAAACGCTATTAATTAACAGGGTACAACAGGTACGAGTGTGGGAAGTGTGTGTCTCATCAGGGTTTACAGTGATGTACTACCGGGCTCTGTAATAGTGACATTTCCTTTTGGACTATTCTTTTTAGATATTTAGGATACGGCAAACCAGTTCAATTGATACAGAGAGATAAAGCCCTCACTACAGTCCAGGTGACACAAGTTCTGTTAACATATGTGGTACCTATTAGGGTTGGCTGGAGAGAACCAAAGTGAGTGGAATACTCAGTGACCCATTACCCAGTGCCCCATAACTGTTATATAATGTGTGTTAGCCAACAGCATAAATTCCATTTTTGAAAATACAGGCAACTATGTGTTTATGCTTTCTGTATGAAAATTAAATCCTGTATAATTGATAATTTTGTAACAGATCTGAAAGGAAAGGATTAACAGAATGCAGCCAAGATCATCTAAACTTGTAAAACATCTTGTTTCAAACCTGAATTGTCTAATTATTACATAATAAAACATTGTTGATTTCATTTCTGTTTTCAGGGAATGATCACACTTGTTCTAAACTGCATTGATCGACTGAATGTGTATAACAGTGCTGCCCACTTTTCAGAATTTGCAGGAGAAGAGGCAGCAGAATCCTGGAAAGAAATAGTCAACCTGCTCTATGAACTTCTTGGTAAGCAAACTATCAACAAAAACATTTTAGCTGTATGCTTAGGCATGGGACTGTGTAACTATGTATAGACTTAATGAACTGTTTGGGTTTTTATTTCCCTCCAATGTATATGCTTCTGTGAAACTTAAAACAAAAAAAAAAAAACCTAAATAACTACACACACAAACACACACACACACACACACATCTATCTATCTATCTATCTATATATATATATATATATATATATATATATATATATATATTGTGTGTGTGTATAAAATTTATAGCCTCCCTGCCCACCTTACTCATGTGTCCTGACCATAGACTTTCCCCTACCATCGGTCATGCCCTAACTCCAACATTATACATTAAGAGTACTAAATACCCTTCTGCTAAAAGTACCACTGTTCAGACAAATGATGTCTGCTAGTTCATGTTGTCTTTTTTTTTTTTGATGTAACCGTACATTAGAAAAAAGAGACACCACCAACTAGCAGTGTTTGGTTTGATTTCCCCAGCCTCCACTTCCATGACTCTGGCAAATCACCTAACCATACAGTCCTCCCAGACTGAGCCTGAACATATTACATGTATAATATATATTGTGTGTGTACGAGTTTGTCTCCATGAAGTCAGTCAGCATATATTGTCCCTCTCTCCCCAAAGCTGTATTTGATGTTGCTGGGTTGCCCAGTCCCAGTATCACACATGCCTAATGAACATTATGCCCCCTAGTCTGACATGCAAGCATACACTGTTTGGAGCACAGGCTGTGCTACGTGTGTATCCTATTCTCCCAGGGGATGTCTACATTGCTGCTTGTGTCACTCTTATTCAGGATGCACGGGATTCACTGTTGTGCATCCTGCATATCGTTTCCTTGCAGGCAGGTGCATACTGTATCACTACTTAAATGTACACGTAGAATGCACCAGTGTAGCCACAATTCCCTCCATTCTTCTCTGCTCACACACCTGCCACACTGCCACACTACCACACTGCTGTTGATACAAATGCACCAAGTACTCCATTCTGCACCTAAAGGGACAATGTCTCCCATTCATTTATGCCATCTGTCAGTGTTACTATTACTTAGTGCTATTCTGTACACCTGTAGGTGTGCAATACTTTCACAGTGTGTTCTTGTCAGTTCTGATCGTGCAACCTCTGTCTGTACAGCATAGACCATCTATGTCAAGAATGACAGCCGTAGTCCTATACAGATTTCCCACCCTCACCTCATCTAGTGTCATTTGTTGTTGTAGTAAGTCACATGGGTTAATGCGCTCTGCTGAAATACCATCTGTATCCACAGCTTAGCCACACTATGGCTGTGTCTCAGTATCTGTACTAAAAAAAGACAGCATCATAGTTAGGAATGGCATAGTGACTCCTACTCATTACAGCCATCCTTCCATTCACCTGAGCACTGAGCATATGAATAAATGCAAGTATCTCTTCCTTAATCATGTAATTATCTGTACTAAGGATGAGATGCCTTTAAGACTGCCTTTATAGACAGTGTGAAGACCCCCTATGCATCCAGCCAGTTGTCCTGCTTCTGCTACTGTTGGAAATTATCGTAAGTTACAAAATTTAGTGGTGGGATTTAATAGCTTTTAGAATAACAATCTAGTGATATAGCATTAGAGTGCTGCCAAGCTGTTTATAATACAGCATGTTTGTATTAAATTCGGTATGTGTGAGGCTAAAAGTTTCATTTAGCTTAAAATCTTTTTGATTCTTTGCTTATTGACCATTAAGTCACTCCCTGGTCAGACTTAGATCCATTAATTTGTTAGAACTATGTGCATGGGCAGCCATTCAAGCAGTCATGAAGGTGGATTATACCCTCACTAGCATTCTGGCAGTGAAGGCATATTTAATGTGCCTTAATCCATCCCATGTGTTGAGGGGAGGACAGTTAACTCAAATCATTGTAGAAACCACAGTGTCTTTGTCTATGTGAGTGCCACCTCCAGTGTACTTTTAATGAAGGCTACTGGGATAGTAGCTTGGTGGCCGACTGCCCACTCCTAGGCCATCCTTTGTGTTACTGTCCCTCCTTTAATAGATTATAGCAATGAAAGGTCCATGTCTACCTCTCATCCCAAGGATGGGCACAACCATTCTCCCACTCCAGCTTCAGCAAAAGCCCCTGTGGCTGCTCAAACTTGGGTCACATTGGCATAGTCAGGGATTTATTCCACTACACCAGTGGAGCTAGCCGTATGAGTGCATGTTAATTTATCAGTGGGAAAGAGTTTAAAATAATCAGATAAAATTGCTTATACCACCTCAAACTGTGCTGGTAGTTAGCACAGGGATTTAAAACATTATTCACTTTTATATCATCAGTATAGTAGGGCAGCAAATTATAACAGCTGATTAAATGGAAAAAACAAAGTATTTATGCATTTGTGTCTAACAAAGACTTTCCAAACTTCCTAGCTCCCTGAATCCTTTTGACAAGCATAACAACCTTATTGACACCACCATTTCATTCAGATACCTAAGCATCTAGCTTGACCAATCTCTTATCCTTCAGGAGCATATTCAAAAACAAAAATCTAAACTTAATTACCTCATTTTCTGGGCTCAGAAAATATCTCAGTTCTTTTCACGGTCAGTTAGGGCAGCCATTGGAAAATGTGCCCTTCTCGCACAACTTGAGTGTGGCTCACCCTTGTTTGATACTTCATCAACAATTCCCCTTGTCCTGAAGACCATTGCCTTACTTTATCAATGGCTAAAGTCTCGCAGTATAAGCCAAATCCAACCTATTTTGGGGCTCCAATTTATTCAAATTACTATGTCAAAATTGCTCTTTTAAACTTGCAATGAAACTTATCACTGCCACTACAACCTACCACCTCTGAAGCAGGGTTCAGTAGTCCTGCTGTCCAAACCCCATCTATTAAACTAAACAGTTCCTGTTTTCTGTACTTGCTTCAATGCATGGGCAGTCCTTTCCTCACTATCTCACCAAACCTATTCATTACACTAAGTTCACAACCCTACTCAACCAGTATCTGTTTGAGCAATACAAATGCAAATGCCAGAATTCAGAACATATCACTTACTCAACACTGCTGTGGGCTAGGTTCATTTCTTCACACATCACCCATTCATACTGTTACTCTGTTGATTACTGCTTTTTTCTGCTCCTTGTAAATACATACATTGTTTCTCTTTCTCCATGTTCAGTCTCATAACTTTTTCCTATCTCACTGTTTCTGACTCCTTGGACTCTGTGTATTTACCATTATCTCTTGCTTTGTTCTTTAAAACATCTTGTTTTACCCTCTACAATTTTGAAAGTTAATCTTGTTTGTCTGTCTCTGTTTTCTATGCGTCTAAATTCACTTTTCGTCTTGTAAAATGTTCATCTCAACATGGTGTAAAGTTTGTATGTCCTACCTCTGTTTTTGTATGATTAGTTTGTATTACTTCTGTATTCCACTGTTGTCTGTAATTGTTATATTTGTATTGTAAACTGAGCTGAGCCTGTAATTGATCATTCCATAATCTCTCTCTCTCTCTGTATATATATATATATATATATATATATATATATATATCTATATATCTATATATATATATATTTTTTTTTTTATACGGTAAACAAATGTTAAATAAATAAATAATCATTGTGCCCTTCTCCAGTAAACAAACTGTAAATAATAAATGAATAATGGCGGTTGCGAATAAGTGTTACTAAGGTGTACTATCTGTATGTATGTACATCTTAGTAACAGTATAAACATACCTTATTATAGGTATAAGAGTGCCAAAAGTCAAAGACAATGCACAGGAAATTTCCAGGATGTGACACACTAGAAGGTCTTTCATACTTAAGTATATTTATGTCAGACACTTTGTTTACGAGATTATCTTTATCTATGACAAAGCTGGGAGTTCAGGAGCACTTAGGTACTAAAATTTGGCCTCTTTTTATTTGCTCTACTTGAATGAAATGTAACTAGAGCTGCATCTCAAATACATGTTTGTGCAAAAATATTGTATCGGACATGCAGATCTAGCCTCATTCAGTTTAGCTAGTGAAAATAAAAACACACTGGATCTGTATTTCTGAATATCCCCCAAGAGTCTCAGTTCATGTTATTCATTTTCTCTCTTAAATCAAATATATTTAGCCCAAAAATTACTGATGTCTTTTTTTATTCATTGATCTTAAGCATCTCAAAATGCACCAGGAGGTGGACACAGCTGTTTGTGTCCATTATAGCAGTATTTGTAATATAAAGTCCCTCAAAGGTTTGTGTCTTATCATATTGTTTGATGGAGATTTAGCACTATTCATGATTTATTAAGATGATTTTACCAAATAAAAAAGATGTTTGTTATGTTGTCACTTTATACCACCTGGATATGTAAATGCACCCATGTGGTGGTTCAGTGATACACTTTTCACTTGCTACATAGGAGGCTTCAGTTTGACTCCTGGTCAATGCAACATCGCATTTTCTCTGGTGTAGTGGTTACAGTATTTAGCCTAATGCGAAAGGCCCAGTTCAGTTCCTGGTATTAA
>NC_056725.1:678112532-678132532 GCF_019279795.1 Protopterus annectens
CTGGGGCACTCCTAGGATAAGACTGGGGGATGATGCCAGCCATCATTGCTTTTGCGTAGTAAATTGACCAGTTTTTTGTGGTAATCAGAGTGTGTATGCAATGGAAAATGAAGCATGGGAAAAATGAACAATCTATACAGGCAGAATTGACAACCCTGTGAAAAACAAGTGCATGTGGAATCGGCCTACACTGTCAGGCAAATGCTGGGTGTGTGGTATTAGTGGCATTGTACACTCGTAGATTATGTCTTAGATTAACATCAGAAAATGGAAATGGGTATATAGATCACTGCAGTAGCAGTGCACCCCAGACATTTACAAGACAATGCAGTGATACATAGCTGTCTAACAGTTGTCATGTCCACGCTATACAAGGAAAATGTAGCAGAGTGCTGGATAGTAACACAGACGTGAATGCAGCATGAAATGGCCGTAAGACAACGGCAGTGAGCGCAAATGCTGTGGAAATCATATACCTGTGAGACACTGTACGATACAAATGCTGATGTACTACAAAGGGGAACACAGCTTAACTGCGTTGGTACATCCAAGGTCAGTAGAGCTGGCATCAAGATGGTAACATCAGGAATAACTGGAACAGGTAAGGTCAGTAGCACAATTACAAATGGATTTAAAATGCATCAGTCTTGCAAGCAGTGAGCAATTATGCAGTAGTTACATTTTTAACAGAAATGCAGAACTTGGCAGTGATCTATCAAGTGGGTAAAACAAAGATCTACAAGTCTGTCAGCAGTACAATAACCCCCAATGCCTGGAGAAACTCATCAGCCTCCTTTGGTAGGTAGTACAGTCTTTCTATTTCTTCACAAGCTACATCACAAAACAAAACAAAAAGTGGTAATAAGCACAGTATAAACTTGGACATCTGAAACAGCCTATAGCTGTACAATAAGGCCTACTTCAGTATAACAAAACATTTAGTCATACTTACTATAGTTCACTATAGTAGTCAGACTGTCTGTTCCTAATATTTTCTTGCTATTGGCAGAGAAGATCTGGGTGGCACCTATTGTACTGAGTCTGGCACTGATTACCAGAGCTGATGATGTGTGTGTTATCACTCAGCCCTCTGGCATTCATGTACTGGGGACCCACATATAAGTCCCCTAACAGGTGCTTGTGATGATGCATGTATAAAACATAAAGAAAAATCTTTCTTTCTTTCCATGCTGTACCACACCAGAAGCCCTGCCACAATCAGCTCTTACAGAAGATATAGCCACTTGCAGGTTGAAACGAAGAATGAAATGATAGCCAAGCCCTGATGGCATTTGCTCTTCAGTAACGTGATATGCACTGACATGTAGCAGCATGGGAGTGTGAGGTAGCCCCAAAGAAATGTGTAATAGCTTGACTACAATGGACATTCATAGACTAAATACCATAGCAGTACATTGCTATCCAAAGTGCACATGTGATGTCACTCCTCTATGAGCTGCCTGTCTGGGTTTGTAAAACCACAGAGGAGCATGAGTGTGGTCGACTTGCCTGGCATGAGCAGGACGTACAGTGGACGACCAAGTATCTATATAGATAAGAATTATCACAGTGCAGTGCAGATCCATAACCTAATAGATGTGCTATGAGGCCAGTATTAGCATGATAAAATTTGTGGCCACCCTTGCCGCACTGATCTTGCTATAGAAAGTCCTACAAAGTCATGATTTACATGGAATAGCCTGAAAAACTGATTATAGTAGAGATCTACAAGTCTGTCAGCAGTACAATAACCCCCAATGCCTGGTAAGGACACACAGGCTTTAAGCAGGCAGAGGCACAGCAAGGGTATCTGTACTACATTGGGGAGAGAGTGCTTAAAAGTACCCTGTACAAAAAGGGACTAATAGCACAGGGAAGGGGGCGAGAGCATAAATAGCACAGGTCTTGTCTTTCCTCAATCCATCTCTGGGAGCACGTAATGCCAAACGTTTTCTGGAGAAGTAACTGGACACGTGTTTGTGCCTAGGAACTGACCATTCATCCCAACAAAGATATATGTAGTAATATAAATTTTTTTTAGCCCTATGCTTCCATGGCAGGCAGATTTTGAACATTGACAAGGCTGTCAAGGCCTTCAGAAAGTATATGTGGTAGGACCTACTGAAAGATGTGAATGCTTTTGGCAGGCATAACAGAACAACAACATATATCCACCAGAGGACAACTGATATGATCCATCATGTCTAGACAAAAGATCAGGCCATTGCAAGGGAACAAAAGGACAGTGGAGGAGGACTATTATCACGGACTATGTAACTGTCAGGGAGGCACCAGTCACTATGATTATATGCCACTACCAGTGTATAGCAGCACACCACTGTCATGAGCCTGCCATTAGTAAACATCGTCGCATCTCTCCTGCAGGTATGTCAGGGATGCCATCAGTGTGCCTTGCATCCCAGTGTACACATGGGTTCATTCTGTTTGCAATATGTTATGTGTGTTGCTGTTGTAGCAAGGAGCATGTGATTGTCGTGTATGTTCATTTATGTACATGGGTGTTTCTCTGTCTCTCTGTCTCTCTCTGATTTCACAGGTGTCACCAGTATGGGGCCAGGCACAGCAGAACAGGACAAGCCTGATGTTAGTGCAGTTCCAGTGCTTGGCAATGGTGGCAGCCTGCTCGTGTCACAATTAGAATGCACAGTGTCAGTCTTAGCATCACTTCACAGAGGGCACAGTATCACCCATATCTAGTGACATGTCTGTGATGGCATGGGACATCATCTGTTCCTCTCCACAGAATGGATATGCTATCCATGTCAGCCCACCACTGGGTCCACAGTCCTCACACATGTGACAGCAGTGGGCACTGCTGCCCATATAGGGTGTGTTCAAAGCGCAAGGGAGAGAAGTATTTCTGATCATTAGCATCAAAACTCCCTCTCAGTCCTGTACTTTGGTGACACAGTGAGCATCAGTCAACAGATGTGAATGTCAGTCATCTTGCTTTTGCATAGGCTCATAGTCATTGGACAAGGACAGTCTGTAGCTTCCTGTTCTAGGGGTGGCATACAATGGGTATGTGTGGCATATTGCCCCACCTACACAGACGCTCATCTATGTAAACCACCTATTCCGTCTTTGTACCACACCTCCCTATTGTGACATCCCTAACCTCCACCAAGGATTGTCGCAATAGATGTCTCCAGGACTATCCTTCCACTAAAGATGGTAATGCCTGTCTCTTCCTGGAACTCAGTCAGTCACTGAAGCCTTTAACAGAACATGAGTAAGCTGGGTTGTAATCAGGGCTTTTCTCTATTTTAGCCATGAGTTTTACAATAATGCTTTTTCATGGCTGACCATACAGGTTTGCAATCAGCCATAGTCTTCCTATTCCCTTCCTTGATTTTTAGCTTTTACTTGCACACAAAGCTAAACTCCTACTCTTTGTTTTGCCTCAGGTCTGACATCTAGAAGCCATCAGTGTAATGCTTCTAGAATCTCTTAACTGACATAAACTTCATCATCAGCTTTACTAAGTCAACTCCTCCTGTCTCACTTACTCTAACTGAGACTAGTTCACCATTCACTTTGCACCTTTGAACCTTTTGTAAGTGCTGCTTTTTAAAAATCACTTTGGTGATGCTGTATTTTCAGTTTTCATCCTTAAAACATGGGAGGATCTTCCCTTGGCCATTTGCCAGCAAGCTTTTAAAGATTCATTCTAACAGTACATGATCAAAAGTTACTTGGTAAATTGATCCTGTAACTGTGTAATTACTTGAATGTCTGTCTGCAGTCACAGGATGGCTGGCCAATGACAGCATATTACTGTTGGTTATACCTCTCAACCTGGAAACGTCAAAAATCTGAACAAGGCCCATGACAAATAGGTACAAATCTGTACGCTGATTAACATAAAATTTACATACACAATTATGTAACCCCACCCACTCCAATGGAGTTGTGGGATACCAACTTTCAAATACAAGCTGAAGAACAGACAACCAAAATATGGCACCAGAGTCCCCCTGCAGCCATTCCAGTGTCCCATTGCCTGGCTATTTCGCCTCATTTACCATAAACACTAATGTGTGCATACTACTATACTTCTACAATGATTGTTTGGATTTTATTTTTATAGCACAATGCACAGTCACTTTATAGCACAATCACAAATAGACATCTGCTAAACAAAGCAATACTGTCTCACAAAGAAAATAGACTTAGCATTAAAACTTCTCTGCCCTTGAAACTCACATTCATTGAAATAGCATTAAAACCCAGACCACATCCAAAGAAAATCATCTGGCCAGTGGTGGATATAGATTACCTTTGGGCTGTTTTCAAATCATAGGCCCTTTGCACACAAAACAAGAAACATATATGTGTTCTTTGATACACCTTCCTCACGTTATTAAAATTATATTCCTTGTATAATACAGTACACTTGTTAGACTTAGAGGACATTTTAAATTTATTGTTTGAACATTTTTCCAGTGAAACTAAATGCATGAACCAATAATGACAAAACTGCCCATTTCAGAACATTTCCATCATAAAAGTCTACTTAGACACACACACACACACACACACACATATATATATATATATATATATTTATATATATATATATATATATTATATATATATATATATATATATATATATATATATATATATATATATATATATATATAATGACAGCAGTGTAAGCCATAGTCATCTTGCACAGGTTCTCTCACTTATTTTCAATTTCAGGTTTATTTATGGGGGGGGGGGCAAAAGGCCAAAAAAACAGGGACACATTTTAAACATTGCTTGTATAATTTTGGAAAGTTGCTAGAATAAAATATGTTATCACCATACATTTCACTGGCAAGTCTTGAACCCAGAACCCTGTACACTACAATCAGAGCAACATGCCACTATGCTAAATCAGCAGTTTCCTGAAAGATAGGAAGACTGAAATGTAAATGGCCATCATTTAGTGAATTCAGTTCTCACTTCTCACCATAGTCCTCAAAATCTTAGCACAAAAAACCTGGACAAAGCCAGTAATGGGGAAATACAGCCCCAAAATAGAGACACATTTCAAATACTGATCTTATAAACTTAGAAAATTGCTAGAATAAAAAGTTTTCTGTTACCATTTATTTTCTGAAGAATATGAAATCTGAAATTCAAATGCCTGTCATTAGTGAATTCAATCATTCAGTTATTTGCCACAAATGTCCTGAAAACCACAGATTTTATGAGGAACAGAACAAAAATATGGGCCATAAATTCACAAAATAAATACCTCAAGCACATAACCAAGCAGCATGGTTCACTCGCAGTCAGATCCAACTAAATATGTTGATTCAAGCAGCAGCTCTACCCAGAAAGCAGAGTTCACAATAATAATGAAATAAATACCTCAAACACACACCAAGCAGCATGGTTCACTCACAGATTCAAGTAAATATGTTTCCTGATTCATGCATCAGCTCTGCCCAGAAAGCAGCGTTCACGAGAATAAAGAAATGAATACCTGAAACACATACACCAAGCAGCGTGGTTCACTCGCAGTCAGATCCAAGTAAATATGTTGATTCAAGCAGCAGCTCTACCCAGAAAGCAGAGTTCACAATAATAGCAAAATAAATACCTCAAACACACACGAAGCAGCGTGGCTCACTCGCAGATCCAAATAAATATGTTGATTCAAGCAGCAGCTCCATGCCCAGAAAGCAGCGTTTACGAGAATAAAGAAATAAATACCTCAAAAGTTAAAAATCCAATTCAGAGCAGTCCAGATGCACACTCTCAAGCAGCTCTGCAGTATCCAGTGTTCACTCGCAGATCCAAATAAAAGTAAATGTTTCCTGATTCAAGCAGTCCAGCAGCACACTAGGTCAAGCAGCAACTCTGCCCAGAAGATGTTTCATTTGTACTCGACACAGATAGTAAATAAAAAGAAATATTTCCCATTCAAAAAATTCAAACACGCAGATCCAAGTAAATGAAAAGAAATGTTTTCCATTCAAAAAATTCAAACAGTCCTTCCCGGGCAGAAAGCAGCCAGCCAGAAATGTGTGGAAGTAAGCCCTTGAGCTCAATTCTGACAGGCTGACGGAGCTGACGTCGTCACGCACGCAATGACGTCAGCTCAAAATGAGAAAAAAATAAAAATTTTTAAAAAAGCTGGGAAAAATTCGGAAATGAAGGGGTGCCACTCGGGAATCGTAGCACCCCATCATTTGGACCCCAAAACTTGGTAAAAAACGAGTAATTCGGTACAGTTGGGAGGTATGCTGTTGGTCTTAATTTTGTTTGCTGTAATCTCTTCTTCTCATTTCCACTCATTCTCATCATTACTTTAGTGATCTGTCCATCACATTTTATCTTTTTTTTTTTTTTAAATATGATATCCCCTTCCTTATTTTGCCTCACCTTTTGTTCCCTTATTCCTTATCATGTTTGCTTACAGTTTCTTTTAACTTCTTTAACAAGTTATGTTAATGAGGGCTCACCATTGCAGTACACTTTCTAGTGGATATCAATACTTGTACCTCCCTCCTTCCTCTATCAAGAGATTTCTCTCTCCAGTTGTAAGGGATCTAGTTAAGATTGCAGTTTGATTAGAAGTTAAAGTTAGGTTAGCACTTAGTGAGTTGTTAGATTTTGTAAACTTCATTGTGTTCCTTCTTCATAGTTATAAACTGTTTAGCATTTTACAGTAGTCTATATCATTGTTATATCTAAGATAGTCTTATATGTACAGTGGATATAAAAAGTGTACACACCCCTGTTAAAATGCCAGTTTTTTGTGATATAAAAAAAATGAGACCACAATAAATCATTTCAAAACTTTTCCCACCTTTAATGTGACCTATAACCTAAAACGTACAATAAGCTGGTTGCATAAGTGTGCACACCCTCAAACTAATACTTTGTCAGGTGATGTGGGCACATGACTTTTTAGTATTTAAGTGGAGTGCTTAAACATTATTTTAAAATAAAGCGGTTTTATTGTGCTATGTAACATTTATGTGCAACCTTTATCCCTTTATACCAACAGAAGAGAAAGCTGGTACATAATTATTTTGTACATATTTTTCTCTCACTTCATGCTAGTTAGTCTTCTGAAAATAATATATTCACATATTGTAATCCCAGTATTGTCTAAACATCTCCTATTGGTAAGCATGTCACACTGGAACCAGAATAATTTACTTAGAGACTTGAAAACAGATGCCTTTGTGACCATATGTCCCAGACCAATGATGTGTCTTGAACTGTCTTCTTAAATCAAAAATGTGACCTTTGGAGAAGAACCACTTCTCCTCAAACACTTTGCAGCCCAGTTCTCCATCTCCATCTCAGTGCGACAGCAGGGCTAATGCGCATGTCGGAGTGTTTGGGGGGGGTGGTATGGAAACTGGGCTGGAATACTGTTTATTACTTTTTTAACCCTAGCCACTATCTGCTTGCAAAAACACACCATTAATCATGTGGACTCCTGTGTGTGCACTGCTAAAACACTGCCTGGGCCCAGACAAAGTAGAGATGGCTGTGCCCCCCCCCCCCCCACAGCCATCAGCTACCATAGCCAGTCTCTCTTTACTGACCCTCTCGTGCCAAAGACCCTAAATGCACTCTTGTCACCACTGACATTATTATAAGGAAAACATGTGTACCAAGAGCCCTACTTCTCTTTGGCAGATTCTTTATAGGTTCATAGGTTCATACTAGCTCTGCTGCCCGGGGGCATATATAAGCCCAGCCAGAGTGTGTGTGGCTTTCACCACCCTGTCCAGCAGTGACACAGAGATGATCAGGACATGGCCTTGTATGTCAGGCACAGATCACCTCTGAGCAGACATTCTTGGTGAGGTCCCTTCATGATCAGGTGGGCAATGTAGAAGGTCTTCCTAACCACTTTAGCAGTGTCAAAAGAGAGGTTACTGTCAACTTGGGTCCCCAGGTCCCTGATAACTTCTTCAATGGATTACCACCTATGTGGTAATTAGGGTTACCTTGTTTTTCCCAAAGGGTATATACATTTTTGGCATTTAGCTTAAGGCCATGGCTCTGGCACCAGTTATCCATTTCTATGAGACCTCTCTGGAGGATGTCTGTGTCTGATGGAGTGTCAATTATGGTGCCCAGTTTGCAGTCATCTGCAAATTTTTATGTTTGCCTGCACTTCAGAAAAATAAATGAACAAGAGGAGTCTGACATGGCACCAGCAACTCTAACCCTGTGTGTTCTGTCCTTGAGCCAGTTTGCAACCCATCTTGTGACATATGGGTTTACATCTAAGCTGGTGAGCTTTTCTATGATGCCGCTTTTGCTAGGTCAAGGTAGGCTGTGTGAACTGCCTCCTCATCAATGGCCTTAGAGACTGTTAAGTTCAAGATGCAGGATCTGCCCTTGACAAAGCCAAATTGGGTAGGATCCAGTGTCTGTAGGTCCCCAATGTCTTTATTTATGAGTTCCATTATGATCCTCTCCATAGCTTTGCAGACAAGGCTCGTCAGGCTTATGGGGTGGTAATTTCCAGGGTCCGTAGAAGCACCGACAGTTGCCCGCCATTCTTTGGGCACGATCCTGTAGTAAGGCTAAGATTAAACAGCAGCCTTATGTGTGGGTTTAGTTCCTCATTGAGTACACCGTCCGGTCCCATTGATGCTGTGTTTTTTGCTTTAGAGAGAGCAGCTCTCACCTGGGCATCTGAGATGTTTGGGAGGCTAGACTCTGGTGGGATAGATATTTCTCCTTTTGGGGGCACTGAACCTGTCGGTAAGTATGTTGGCAATGTCTGTGGGTTCAGTGATTTTTTTTATCATTTTGGACTAATTCTGAGCATATCTGGGAGTTTCCACCCAGGTTTCTAACATAGCTAAAGAAGGCCTTATGATTGTCTTTGTGTCATTAGCGATTTTTCTCTCAAAGTTGGCCTTGGATGATTTTATGAGTGATCGTAGTTTTTTGCTAGTATTGATCAGAGATGCCTTCCCTTTTAGGGCTTTTGCTCTGTCATGTAGTAGCTTTCTCCTCTTGTTGTAGAGTTTGTTTATGGCTGGGGTCCACCAGACCGGGCGCCTGCCTTTGGTGGAAAGGGTCTTGATTTTATTAGGGATTGCTTGATCCATACATTCCTGGAGGTGCTCGTAGAAGGCATTTGTAAGGGTTTCAGCAGCGTGGGTTGTGGTTTCCACTGGCTTGGGGGCCTTGAAGGATACCACTCCAGTCTTAAGAAGTGTGAAGTTAGCTGATTGTTGTTGTTGTGTTGTGTCTTACATACAGACTTACATATAGACTTGTACTGTACTGTTCTTCAGAAAATTGAGACAGTTTTCTTCATATATTATTGCCTAGTGTAAGCCTGTATGAATGTGAGATCTCCTTAAAAGCAGTGCTGGCAGATTCCAGTTTAGTATTTCTTACTGCTCTAAGCCATTAACTGCTTTGCAGTTTACTAGTCATGCACCAACTAAGTTTGACTCAAAAATGTGACACTGATAAGTGTGTTTCTTCCAAAATAAATGGTTTACTCATTGTGATATTTTGTTTTGAGCCTATTAAATGCAGTAACTTTCTCCTAGAAGTCTATTAGTAAGTTTGCTTTGTGCGAGACAGATTACACCAAATATTACTCTACTAAATGTCCATCTTAGATTGGTTTATATGATAATATAGCTGATTGTTGTTGTTGTGTTGTGTCTTTCGGCTTATCCCGGATAGGGGTCGCCACAGCGGAATTCCGGTCTGCTAATGTTTGGCAGTGGATTTTTACGTGCCGAGTTACCAGCCCTGACGCACAACCTTCAACGAAGGCACGCCCATTCACGTATGTGTTGTAAAAAAGTTAAGTTTAACAGGACTGCTAAAGTAAGGAGACTGAAAGTCCTTCAAGCTTTTTATTTGTTTATTTTTTATTTCAAAATAAACTGCATAATTTGAGGGAGAGTAAAACTATTTAAGAAGAAGGGTTAACAGCACCTAAAATGGTCTGCAGTGAAATGGAAGTTAAGGAATCCTTAAAGGAAGGAAAAATAGATGAAAAAATAAAAAAACTCTTGAGTCCTCCTTAAGTTTAATGGGTTACAAATCCATAAAAGATCCTACTACAGACTTCCAAACGTGTGAAAGGTAAACTGACAGCATACCTCTCAACCTCTTTAGTGCAAGAAATCTGGACCAAGCCTGACAAAATGGAGGGGGGGGGGGGCGGCACAGGCCCAAAAATAGGGATGCGTTTTAAGTATTGCTCTTACAAATTTAGAAAGCTGCTAGAATAACAGGAATTGTGTTCACATGCATTTTCTGAAGGATTTAATGTCTGAAACTCAAAAGGATGTAAGAATTTGTTGACTTTAATTCTTAGATCATCACAGTGACATGTCAGGAAAAACACAAATTTTATGAAGAACAGACCAAAAATATGAGGCAAACATCTGGACAGTTGAGAGGTATGACTGACAGGAGTGCTGACAGTGGGAGAGGAAATTACTTCTCCATTACATGGGTGAAAGCCTGGAGAATGTTGTGTGGAAGCCTGGAGAATGTTGTGTGGCCTTTATCCCTTAACACTAACAGGGTGTCAGTTTGAGGACCATAACTTCAATCATTAGTGCAGTTGTACTTTAAGTGCAACATGTTCTAATTCCAGAACTGCAGTGTGTCTGAATATTTTCTGTACTCAGGAGGAAAGAGAGAGAGAGAGACAGAGAGACATTACGATCTGCTGTTGTATGGACTTGTAGTGGGGGCAGGGAATGGTGCTGCAGCTTCATGGATCATAACACGAGGTTCATCATGCCAAGCAGTGCTCAGGAATTGTAGCTGAATTTAAGTTTATGAACAATAGATTCCAAAGGGCTGGCATTGTATGTCCTACTTGTGTGGCATGTACTTCAGTTACACAGAGGCATGGTGTTAGCCCAATAAAGAATCGACCATGTCCTATGTCTGTCTAAATGACTATTCCTCTGCTGACTAGTTCGTACCTCTAACATCAGTTATCACTATACCTGTTGTAAGGTTAATCCTTACTCAAAGAGCAGTGATCTCTTCTGGGGTGATGTGTGGTACAAAAGTAAGTGCAGCTAAGGAACAAATGGGCAGGCTGACTGGAGCTGGGGGGGTCTGATAGCCAGCATGTACAGAAAGAACGCTCAGAACATAAAAGCTATCTGGTTCTCTGCTTACTGGTATCTAATTTTACTTTACATTATCCTCACCATACTGTGCAGACTGCCCCACACTGTACTATGCAGACTACTCCACACCATGCTGTGCAGACTGCCCCACACCATGCTGTGCAGACTGCCCCACACCATGCTGTGCAGACTGCCCCACACCATGCTGTGCAGACTGCCCCACACTGTACTATGCGGACTACTCCACACCATGCTGTGCAGACTGCCCCACACCATGCTGTGCAGACTGCCCCACACCATGCTGTGCAGACTGCCCCACACCATGCTGTGCAGACTGCCCCACACCATGCTGTGCAGACTGCCGCTTTCAAGCTATCCAAGCTAGTATCATGAAACAGTTTAGAGAGAATAGTTAAGAAATGGAAGATTTTCAAAAATAATGTGAATTAGTCAACAGATGTATGGTGATATTTGGAATGTGCCTTTGGAAGGGGGTATAACATAATCGGGCACGAGCAAAGCCAGATGTATGCTACACATTTTAGTTTGCTTTGCTGCTTTGGAAAGGATGGATTAAGCAGTGTAGCTGAAAGTTAGCTGTGATTTATTTGCAAGGACATTAGGGATTTTATCCTACGTAGACGCTTCCTCATAAGATAGTTGCTCGTTTGCAGCAGCTAGATAGTATACTTGGGGCAGGCAGTGTCAGATGTTTGCAGTGGGGTGGCATTATTGCATTCCTTTAACCAGGCATATGGTGATGTTTATATGATATAAATGCTTCTGAACAATATGATATATCTAGAATCTCACTGGAAGTCTTTGTCTCTTGTAATAAGAATGACTGGGTATCTGTGGAAGTCTGCTGGGTGTGAGTCTGAATAACTGTGGCTACTAGGCAGTGATATAAACAGACAGCCCATATATTTAAAGGAAGGTAGTACCTCATTACTTGTAATTTTCTTAAAAGAGATTGCTTCTCACAGAGGAGATGTTTCAATTTTAGATTACAAAAGTGTTGGAGTGTATCAAATGTCACAGAATTATCATTGTGCCTAAACAAAGGGCTTAATAAGCAGACATAAGCACATTAAGTAAAATGTAATTAGCTTACAGTAATGCATCGTATGTGTTGAAGATGTTGATAGCATAAATTATGAGACTACTTTGTTGACAAATACTCTATTTTATATTACATCATTTCCAAATACCTGCAAAATAACTGAAATTCAGTTTACTTTGAAGAGAATTCACTAGATTCTATTTGTGTTAATTTGATATTTTCCGGATAGAATAAGTCACAATTGTTTTGTAATTATCCTCATTCAAAATGAATACTTAATGTGGAGTTGTTTGAATTGCTTTTGCAGTTAATGATTTAAATCATTTATCATAGCTGAAACGAGAAACTGTAAGCTAAGTTTAGTAAAACTACTAGGTAGTGCAATACAAATACATTATTTTTAACTAAACACATTTCTATCTGGACATATCTTGTGTATACTGAATTTTGAGTACAGATTTTTTTTTTCATTCTTTCAACAGCTTCCCTTATCCGTGGCAACCGTTCCAACTGTGCCCTTTTTTCAGACAATCTGGATTGGCTAGTCAGCAAATTGGACCGACTGGAGGCTTCCTCAGGTATGTGAAAAGCTACATGATGTCACAACTCTGCCTGTTACAGACCCTTGAAGTTTGCAGATTCTCGTATATCCATGCAAACATTTTAGTAAGATGGACATACAAAGCTCATTTAATTGACTGTGACCAGGGGGATGTGTACATGATTTAGCAAAATTAGACAAATGAACACAGCAGATGGTACAATGCAAAATAAAAGTGGAATAAAATATGCAAACAGATTGCATGGCTGCATTGAAAACCTGCAGAGATGAAGCAGCAAAGTGAAACTGAAGTTCAAGTAAAATGATATTAGTAATGCCAGGCAACAGTTGGGAAAGCTGCATCACAGGACCAAGGGAGTAGAGAAGCAGAAACGCAGTAGGAAATATTAGTAGGATAAAGGCAGCACCCAGAACATGAATTAAAGATAAATACAGCCAGGAAGGAGGGGGTGGACAACTGCCAAATAGTAGGCGGTAGAAAGAAGTAGATAAGAGGGGTAGAAACATAGATGAAGCAGAAAGGATAAATGAGGTGATGAAAGGGACAATGGTACAGGAAGTTGTGGAATGTGGAGTTAACCAGTGTTACATTGGGAGTGGGTTCTGCTAGCAGGGAGTACTGAGTAAGATATAAGGACAGATACCCCAACACACTTAGAGGAACCCTTTCCAAAACATTTTATTTTATTTATTTATTTGTTTATTTGACATTTGTTTGCCAGGAAAGTCCGACTGGGTAGGAAACCCATTTTCAGTGGAGGTCCTGGGAGAAAAGCTCCAAAAATACAAATAAGAGAAACAATAACATTTTTAACAACAGTGATATGGTAAACAATATTGATAACAAGAGGAGAATGATACAAAGTAGGCATCTGATTTGTGCACATATTGTCCAATATTTACAGACTTTTACAAGAATGCCTGAGGTGTATAAGTTTATAATGTACTATAGTTCTCATTGATGTAAACAGACACTGAATAGCATTAATGGAGTAGAGTTTTCTGCAGATAAACTACTGTGTAATAATAGAGGTAGGCAAAATTCCTGAACTACACAAAGATATTCCCCATTTATATAGTGATGAGAAAGGTGCCAAGATTTATAAAGTACATAGAAAATTCTCATTTACATAGTGAAGTGGAGTGAGGATACAAGCATTTGGTAGGAATACATAGGGTCCATTTTGTACAGACTTTTTCATGACTGCTTGAGATGTATATGTTTCTCTTATAGTGTAGTTTCTGTATATATAAGCAGACTTGTTTTGTATAATGGAAAGTTTGAAAAGAGATTTATTTTGTAATAAGAAAGGTGGCAAGGTTCATTTAGGCTTTGTGTAGTCGAAGCTTTAATGAGAAAAGATAAGGTGGAAAGTGATAGTATTGGTACTCAAACTGTAGGAAGTAATGGGGAGAAAGAGATTTAGAAAATTACATAGTTAGGGCACAGGCTTGGTAAGAATGGTATATGATAGATGCTGATGAGTAAAAAGACAAAGATACTAAAGGAGAAGGAAGAGGGGTGGGGGGAGGAGGATGGGGAGCTAGGCTAAAATAAAAAAAGAAAGAAGGATAGGGGGTAGGGAGAGTGGGCTGGTAGAGTGAGGTGTAGAGTAAGAGAAAGGTTAGTGAACAGGGACAAGTGCTTGCTCTTAATATATGTTCCTTTAGTTTGAGTTTGAACTTTTTGAGGTTTAGAATAGTTGTAATGTCTAAGGGTAGTGCGTTCCATAATTTGGTAACTGAATATAAGTATAAAGATTGTCCAGCAGGTTTGTCTGGTTTATAAAGGGTTAGGAGTTGTTTGTTCTCAAAGTGTAGAGCTCGCTTTGGTATACATGTTTGAAGTAAGGAATTTATGGCAGGACAGGATTCAGAGTTATAGATAATTTTATTGTCAGTTGTAGGTAGTTGAGTTTTGAGGGGAATTTTAGCCAGTTAAGGGATGTAGGAGCAATACAGTGGTGTTTATAGAATGGGGATCCTGTTATGAATGTTACGATTCTACTGTAGCATGACTCAAGCTTAATTTTTAGTGTAGATTGAAGTTGGTTAGTATAGGGGCACCATACAATAAGGAGGGTAGTAAGTACATTGAGGCTAGCTTTATTTGAGTGGTTGGGGCAATAAAAGTTTTGTGTCGATAAAGCACTCCAAGTTTAAGGTGAGTTTTTTTATTTGTATTGTGTATGTGAAGATTGAAAGAAAGCTTGTTGTCTATGGTTACCCGTAACAGTTTGGTGTGTGGGACCACTTCTATTTGTGTGTTATTTAGAGAGTATATTTTGAAGTCTGTTGGTGGAGTTTTTGGTGTGAAAAGAAGTAATTTGATTTTATTTGGTTACAATGAAAACACTGTGCATTGTTTAGCCAGAATTCAATGGACGAGAAAGCAGACTGGGTTATATCCCTAAGGTGGGTATTATTATAGGAGGATAAAATAAGGGTTGAATCATCAGCATATTGAATGAGAGTACTTTGACAGGAAACAGTTTACAGGTTGTTTATAAAGATGTTAAAAAGATGACAGAGGATAGACCCTTGGGGTACTCCTGTTTTATTTATTTGATATTTTGAGAGTACTTTTCAATTTTACGCATTGTTCTCTTTGTGCTAAATACTTGAGAACAATTGTTGAGAATTTTCAGTTAGCCCAAGGGAAGAAAGTTCCTGTAACCATGTCAAATGCTTTTGATAGGTCCAGAAGTATTGTTGAGGTTAGTTGGCTGGAGTCTCTGGCTTTATTAATAGTATCAGTAAAGGATACTAGAGCAGTTGCACTGCTATGTCCTGGTCTGAAGCCATGTTGGGTTGAGGTAAGTAGCTGGTTGTGGTTAAGGTAGTCATGTATTTGTTTATGTATACATTTTTATAGGATTTTGGAGAGGGGAGAATGAATGGAAATAAGATGATAGTTAGACATGTCATTGGATTTACCTCCTTTCTGTAGAAGGGTTTTAATTGAATGTTTCCAAAGGGCTGGGACGTAGGATTCAGAGATGGATTTGTTTATGAGAATACTAACAGGGTAGGCAGTAGTGTCAGCGGCAAGTCAGGTACTCAGATGGGAGGTTCTCAGATGAAAGACAGCATAGTTTAACTTTATATAGTAGGTATCATGCATAATTAGTGGGTACAGGATTTAATGTTTAGGTTGGTGGTGAGGGTGTAGATTGGGTGTTTTTAGAAGAGGGAGGGAGGAATAAGACTGGAAGAATTGGATGAATTATTAGAAGATGGGTTATTAGTTGTGGAATTAGTACTGGAAGGTTTATTTGGACTATTGACTATGTTAGCAATACTTTATAGAAAGTGTGTGTTAAATATCTCTGCTATTTGATATGGGGTTTTGTCAATGAGAGGGGCTGGATTTTGTTTTGTACCTGGGGTAAGCAATGATGAAATGGTGGACCAACATTTTTTAGAGTTGTTTTTATGTTCGGATAGTTGCTTTGTGTAGTACTGTGTTTTTGTCATTGGTAATAAGTTTCTTAGCTTCATTGTATGATTGTCTATAGATATGTAGGGTTTGGTCATTTTTTTTCCAGCCATTTTTTCCAGGCTTTGTCCCTATTAATTAGTGACTGTTTAGTTAACTTTGCAAGCCAAGGTGCATGATTGATTCTGGTTCTCTTTGTACGAAGTGTGGCTAGGCTGTTTAGGGTATCTAAAATTAGTTTGTTGAAACGGTTGACTGCCTCATCTAGGGGTAGTGTTTTTAGGATAGACCAGTTTAGTGATTTTGACATTTTGATGAAGAGTTGTTGATTAAGCTTAGTTAGGTTTTAGGAGGTTTTGTAACTGTGGGCTCTGGATGAGTGGGATGTATGCCTCTAGGTATGCGTGGGTAGGTGGTCACTTAAAGTGCCTGGGAGGGTACGTGAGTTAGAATATTTAGTAGGGTCTGTGACTAGGATCCAGATTTAGACTATTGGTTGGGTAGTCTGACATTAAGTTTTGTCAGCTGATGTTGACATCATCCATAATGATAGTTTCATTAAGGTTGTTTTGGGACATCCAAGATAATATGTCTTCCTGCATGGGGTAGTTATGACCAGGTGATATGTATATTATTGTTATACAAAGTTGTTTGGTTTTAGTAAGTTTTAGGAAGGATATGAAAATTTCTACGCTACTGAACATAGGAATGGATTTGGAGTAGGGTATGATTGTATAGCAGGAGGGGTTAATTAGAGCCACCCCTCCAGCTTTTTTGTGGGTTCTATCTGATCTTATTATATTATAACCTGAGGGAAGTATTTCTGTGTCTTGGATATGTTGTTTTAACCATGTCTGTGTTGTTGCAAGTATATCGGGTGTGTACTGTGATAACCGCGCATGGAGGTCTGTTCATTTATTACACATGCTACATAAATTTAGAGTACTGGAAGAGGAGGTATAGTGGGCATGAGATGTTGAAATAGATCCAGGGTTTGGATGAATATCATCACATAAGGATAAACCAGTGGTATGTGAGAAATAGTAGTTTATAGAATAAGGTGTTACATTTTTGTTTTAGTTTTTAAGAGATGGTTTATTTTACAGCTAGTGGAGAAATGTAAAAATGTATACTTTGAGAAATGGAGGGTACTTGTGTGTAGTAGGCTGGCAGATTGAGTAGTTATTTATATGTTTTTTGAGGCTAGTATTAGATGTGATAGTATTTATGTTTGTATTGATATTTTCAGTAGTGACAGATGTGCTATTTGTTAGTAAGAGAAAGCTAATTGTAAGACATTAGTTGGATGGTTAGTCAGCAAATTGGACTGACTAGAGGCTTCAATGCTTTAGTGCATAATACAATGATTCAGTAAAGCATTGAAGACCAGAGAATGATATGACAAGTGGAGGAAGTGATATAATGTGGTAAGCCATGAAAGTGAGGAGTAGTAAGAGTATGTTGTATAATATACAATACACTGTGAAACCAGGTTGTCATTCAGAATGAGAAAAACAAAACTTGGAGGATGGAGAAAGAGCAGGGAAATTTGTTATGCTGAGTACTAAATGGGGATCCAAGAGCCACAAGTCATGATCAGTTAGCCTGGAGAGAGTAAGGAGAAACAGTGCAGATGACGTTACTATGCCAAAGATGACAAGACATTAATTAAATCTTTTTTTTGTATTGGGGCACACTGGACTGGTAGCATAATTTACCTTTGCTGCAATAACTACTTTGTTATTTACATGTTTCTTTGCATGGAGTCTTTCTAAATGAAGAACTGAATGCTTCTGTACAAACAAACTGAAAATCAAGACCTCTTTGATGTCTTAGTAGATAAATGAAATATCCACAAGAAACGTATTGAGTTTTAACATGGCAACCCTTATCTGAAATTATGTCCTAGTGGTCTGTAATTTTCTGATAGCCTGTAGGCTAAATGTAGCATCTGCAGGTAAGGGTGCAGTTGATAGCTCTTACAGAAAGAATTTTGAGATTATTCAAAATGTCAAGGGCTCTCTTACTTAGGACAAGTATATTGTATCAGTGAGAAAAGTCAAAATAATCATGACTCAGTATTCTTAACTTGAACTTGCCATGCAAACCTGAAGGCATCAGTTACTGTGTGAGACTTTGTTTCCTGGAAGCTATGTGTGGTATCTCTGGGAAGGCATTGAGGCTAGTCATATATCTGTTAGCTAAATCATCTGCTGCAAATCATTTAAACACTATTCACATTGTCAAGAAGGCTCAACAGCATCTGCACTTACCAAGAAGGTTGAGGAGAGCAAAACTACCACCTTCAGTTCTCACAACCTTCTACAGGGGTACCATCGAAAGCATCCTGACTAGTAATCTCTCTGTGTGGTATGGAAAATGCACGGTTTCAGATCGCAAATCTCTCCAGAGGGTGGTGAAAGTGGCAGAGAGAATTATCAGGTCCACGCTCCCATCTATCCAGGGACTTGCACTCTACTCAGTGCCTCAGCAGAACCATGGAAATAGACAAAGACTGCACTCACCCTGCCCATGGCCTGTTCTCGTGTTTGTTTTCAGGCAGGAGATACCATAGCTTACATTGCAAAGCCACCAGATTTAATAGAAGCTTTTTTTCACAAGCCATCAGACTTCTGAACTCCAGTAATAACATACACCATGCTAGTCGTGGAGGTCTGGAGTTACAACACTGAAGTAATTCACAGTTATATGCAATAACTCGATGAAAGTACAATCTTATGCCTTATGTGCAATATTAATGATGCCAAGTTAGCATTACGTGCAATTTGAAATCTGTCTGATTCTGATCTGTGGAATATATTATTTGTGCAATATTTTGGGTCCTGATGAAGACATGTAAGTGGAATAGTCTTGGTGCATGTCATTGTACTTGTTACTGCACTGCATAAATGTCTTACCGTTGTTATTGTTGGATTAGCATTAGTATGTGTTGTTATTGTATTAATATCAGTATATGCTGTAGGCACATTGAGTTCGAACTAACGCAATTTAGTTCAGTTGCACTGGTGTGCAGTCTGAATGACATTAAAGTTCACATTCACTTTGACTTTAATCTTTTATGCCAATAAATTGTTCCTCAGACTAACCTAATTTTTTTCCCTTTCCATCATTGCTTCATACCTTCCAGTCCTTACCCAAGTTCCCTGTCCATTGCCAGGTCTGGGGCCAGTGTGGAACTTAAGGGTGTCCTAGAGTGTCTTGTTGGCAATTTGTTCTGCAAGACGGAGGTACTTTTTTTTTATTACCTCTCCTCATTTATGTCCCTCTCTCCTCCCTTACACTCATTTTCTAGTGTCTCCCGAGGGCTGCTCCCCTCTATGGACCATGCCTCACCTCAGACAGTGCCAAAATGAGATTCCCTTCCCTCAAGAGAGACACGCCCACCTTTCCCTGCCAGCACCTCACATGACTAAGTTGAACCAGGATCACCTGGGCTGTTATGGCTTTTATCTCTCTACTCCATGGCGCTGCCTCAGACTAACCTAAGTTTATCAGTACAGCTATCCATCCATGTTTGTTTTTCCTGTCGATCTCCCAGTGAAAATATATTTTCAGATGAGATTTTATGTTGAGAGGGCAAAGGCCATCTAAAAAAACAGCCAGCTGTTTTATCTTCTTCCAAGAAAAAAAATCTGATCTGAAAGTTTCCCACTCTCCTTAGCAAAACAGTTGTTTGACTGTACTAATTTTTGCTATAATGAAGATGACATGCCACTTGATTTAGTACCAAAAGCTAATTGCACTAAGGCTTTCACCATGTCCACAGCATTTTTCAGAAATACAGCTGTGGAAAATATT
>NC_056725.1:678137532-678167532 GCF_019279795.1 Protopterus annectens
GTTGGTCTAATGAGGGCTGAGTACAGTGAGATAATAACATATGTGGACCTCCTTACTCTTGGTAATAAGTTGCCAAATATAGAATGATTTCCTTATAACAGTAAGCACATAGTTGTCAAAGGCCCGGTCACTGTATACATATGTTTCCAAGTACATGACCACTGAGTCTACCCTTAGGGGTGAAGTGTCTGTGTGGTAATTGCCAGGGAAGGATGACTTTCCATCCCAAAAGATACCATTATGCATTTTTTGGCATTCGGTTTTAGACCATGGTTCTGGCACCAATTATTAGTTTGGAACAAACCCTCTTGGTGGATAGTAGTGTCTTTGAGTGACTCTCTAAATGCTCTGACCTTGCAGTTGTTTGCAGATTTGGTCAACCAGTGGCCTAATAACATTAGCTTTGACTTCTGAAGAGCAGATGCCAAAAAGGGGCACCCCCATCATTGGGGGATTCCACTGATGACTACCCTTTTTTATGGAGGTAGAATAATTTATCCTGACTTTGGGTGTCCAATCTGAGCCCTCAGTTCTGCAAGCTGTTCAGTAACAGCAGTTAACCGAGATCAAAATTCATCTGGAGCCTTGCACCACAACATCTGGATTGGACAGGTTCTTTCTCTTTGGTCTGCCCCTACCAAAGAGATCAAGAAAGCCCTCTGTCAAAGGAAGCACCTTGATTCTCCTCTGAAGAAGTTCCTGAAATTGGGAATACTTAGAATTAGTCTGCCAATAGGGGATGGCCTGGTGACCAAGTATCCTCCCCACTGAGGAGGCTCCATATGTTCTGTAAGCCTGCCTCACAATACTTTTGGGTGATACTACCTCTGTCTGGCATACTGAAGGATATTACCCAGGCAGAGTGGGGAAGAACTCCCATATACTGATCACAATCCCTAAAAAGGTTTATTGCACCCTTTGGCCCTTGAGAGAGTGGGATTCTGGACAGAGACTCCACCTAGAAAAAAAAGAGAAATATAAAAAGCCATTTGCTCACCCAATATTTCTTATAGACTACTTTGTATGAAATTTTTAAAATCTGCCATCTCAATACACTCCCAAAACATATAGTCCCAGTTACCCCTTTCTTCTCCATTGCAACTCCAACATTTGCTATCTATCTGAGGAAGAATTTGTTGAAGTCTGCTTGGGATATAAAAATGGCTATGCAAACACTTCCAAGCAAAGATGCTAAACCTTCTGGACTTGGTTGCATACCTGGGAGCCATACACGTCTTCCCATTGGTTTCTAGCTTTTCCAGTCTCTCTTCCCAATCTTTTCCAAACTCCTCTGATTCTTACGGTTATCATGTAATATTTTATATGCACTACTAATTATCCCTTTTTAACAGCTGCTTCTGTTCTAGATTCAACAAAAAACTCTACCAGAGCAGGTCTTTCACTTAAAATTTCCCTGTCCCTTTCTGTTTGCAGCAGTCTGAGATAAAGCCCCGGTAGGGAAGGCAGACTCTAGCCTGCAATCCAGATGTTTTCCTGGCCTCATCCCACTCTGTTACATTTCCTGTTTGAGTTATTTCCTCCCAATATGCTGGTTCCTTTGACAGGTTTCTCTAGTAAATTCTATCCCCATCTTGCCTATTTTATGTACCCCTACCTACTGGCAAAATCTCCTTTCTTTGTTCTTGCATTGGTTTAGTTGTTAGAATTCTTTCTGCTACTTTATGAATATAATATTCTGTATGACTGTTATTATTTTTCTTAAGGATCTGCATCCAAAATCTCTCTCTCTCTCTTTTGAACTTCCCCCTTGCTTCATCATCGTCCCTTTACACTTTGAATTATAACTTTAAGCTTGTGTTATGTATAAGAGCCTTAACTGTGTAGCTCTAAAATATCTCTTCAAGTCAGGTAAACCTACACCACCTTGTTCTGCTAGAAAAATCAACTTATCCCACTTAACCCTTGCCCTCTTTCCCCTCCCAAATAAATTCCTTCAATCCTTTATTAATTATTGTCCACAGCTTCTCCTTGGGTTGATAAAATTGTCTGACACTTATACAAGATTAAATTGACTAAAAATATTTTTACTTACTATCGATATCCATAAATAAGAGTTTCCAATTTCTCCATTTTTGTATTATCTTTTGTTTAGTCTCTTCCCACATATCCTTAGCTGCCGTAACAGAAGCCTTTTTAATCCATACTTCTAAGTACTTCATCTTATGATGTCCCCATAAATATGAGTATTGCTGAACCATAACTCTGCTAAACAGTGTGCCACTCAACCAAAGCCCCTAAGGCAAAACAGCATACCCAACACATACTATTCATAGTGACTTGATAGTGAGGCACACTGATGTCCCACTCACTAGGTTGAATAAGGAGAAAGTAACAATCAGCTGCCTGTCAGGTGCCAAGATCTGCTACATAATGCACGCACTCAGGTCCCTCAACAACAGGTACAAATATGACTATCATTGTACGTGTGGGTGTGAATGACCTGAGACGTACTTCCCTGGACTACATGAAAAGAGACATAGAGGAGCTCTTGGATTATGTAGCCCAGGCGGGTATGACCCTAGCCCTGAGTAGCATTCTACCATCGCCCTGAATTATACCACAGTACAAGCAAAAAATTATTGACTTCAACAATTGGCTAAGTTTCCGGTGTCATTAAAATAAAATTATAAAGCCGAACAACACAGCTGTAAAATAAAAGATTTAATGTACAAAGTTAGTGCTTTCACAGCAAAACTGCTGCTTCATCAGACTTACAATAAAAACAGTCAAGACAACCATTTATATATAAATCACATGACATATCTAATTAAAAAGTTCAGTGAGGTAATATTCTCCCTTTCAAGACAGGTTTAATAGAAACACGCCCATTCATGCCTGGGTGTTTGTCAGCATTCAAACTGACAATCCACCTTAGTTCTGCACATTCTGTCAAATTCACTAAATCACCAAACCTCAAGCTTTCACACAGTACTTCCAGAACAACAAACTTAAATTTATGTTCACTCCCATTTTCAGTGACATGCTTTGCCAGTGCATTAGTTTGTTTGCCTTTCTTGAAATCTCCTGCATGTTCCAAAATTCTCTCCCTTAAACTACGGTTAGTTTTGCCAATATAGTAACAGTTACAAGTCATGCAGGTAGCACAATAAATCACATTCTCATTGTTGCAGCTTGCAAAACATTTCAGTTCCAACCGCCTATTCATAGATTTCAGGTAGAGAACAGTTGTATTACTAATAAAAACACAGGCAGAACAATGCTGGCTAATCTCTCAGTCCTAATGTGAGGTTTAGTATGTAGATATCTATAACACAGTTGACATTTCAGGGAGAGATTTTTTTTTAAAAGAAAATTTAGGTGCAGGACCAACTATGTCAGCTACAGCGTCATCTATCAAGAGTACAGACCAATGTTTTTTTAAAACATATCATCACAGTACAACAAGTAGAAAAAGATTGATTTCAACAATTGGCTAAGTTTCTGGTGCCATTCTAAGGGGATCCAGTATCTGTATACATGGGATGACTTGATTGACAGACCTCGATGCTTTGCCAGAGATAGCCTACATCTGTGACCCCTGGGCTTCCAGATACCGGCCAAGGCTCTTGACAACCCTATAGTGCCTTTTTTAGGCGGTGTGCCAAAGACCAAATTACCACCGTAACAGCTACAAACAAATGCAGTCTGAGGGGTCATGCTACTCAACGCTAGAAGTCTAAATCTCAAAATGCAATCGCTTGAAGCACTCCTTAAAATGGAAAACATTGACATTTGTGCTGTAACAGAAACCAGGTTCAAGGCAGCAGAATGCACTACCAGGCTATAACTCATTCCACACCTTTCAGCCCCAGAACTTGGACCAAATCTCCAAAGCCGGTGGTGTTTCCATATTCATAAAGAATGCACACACCTCCAGACTGGTAGACCAACATAACACATCAGAGATACTTCAGGTGCAGCTAACATTGGGTAAGACATCGATTCAGGTTGTAGCCTGCTATAGGTTCCCGAGCATGTCCCAAGACTCACACTCCACGTTCCTAAGCACCCTGCAAAATATTAGGGTCCAACCTAACACTGTTATACTGGGCGATTTTAACTACCCCTCCATTAACTGGGAAAACTACTCATGTAACAATACACTTGCCCAACGTTTCCTGGATTTCATTAATTCCAGTGCCCTGGACCAGCTTGTTCTTACCTCCACTAGAGGTAGCAACATCCTTGACCTGGTTATTACTAACATGGGCGACTGTTGCTCTACACCAGAATTCAACTCCTCCCTGCTTAGATCTGACCACAAACGAATCCCCTTGGAAATCGACATCCCTCCCACCCCCTCCCACCACCCCCGCAAAGGTAACCCCCATGAAAAACTTCTCCAAAGCTAATATTGGACTCCTAAAAAACAGAGGTGGCTAACTTCACAGCACCCATGCAAATGGAAAATAGTTGCATGATCGCCAAATCATACACCAATGTGCTGTACGAACACGTACACAAATGCATGGATTTCACCATACCCAATAGAACCAAGACGCTCTCCTCCAAAAAAAAGAAGCCAATCTGGTGGTCCCCTGCCATAAACAAACTCTACAACAGAAGGAGGAAACTGATGTGGAATAAGTGAAGTCCAAATACTGGGAAAACTCCCTTATCAGCCTCAACAAAAAGTTGAGATCCCTCATCAAATCCTCTAAAGTTAGCTATGAAAAGAGAATTGCAGCAGATAGTAAAGAGAATCACAAGGCCTTCTATAGTTATGTAAAGAATCTCCACGGCAATACCCAGATTTGCTCTGAGCTACTGCACAATAGTACCTCCTATACCAAGCCAACAGATATTGCCAATATACTGGCCGAAAGATTAAGTGCCAACTTTACCCCCCCCCAAGGACCAATCAGAATACTAGTAGATTGCCAGGCACCCAGTATTACTGCTGCACAGGTTAAAACAGCACTGTCCAAGGCCAAGAATACAGCTTCTACGAGTCTTGACAATATCTCTGGCTGTGTTCTACATGAACTACAGAGTGAACTGGTACCTCACCTGTGGGCCTGTTCAATCAAAGCCTCACCTCAGGCTTTGTCCCTACCGAATGGCGCACTGCTATAGTCATCCATCTCCATAAAGGAGGAGCAACTACAGACCCTGGGAACTATCGCCCAATTAGCCTGATGAGTCTGATATGCAAAGCTATGGAATGCATCATCATGGACCTAATAAAGAAGGATATAGGGAATCTCCAAACTCTGGATTCCACACAGTTTGGTTTTGTGAAGTGTAGATCATGCCTGCTCAACATGGTCGACTTCTTTGAGTCAGTCACCAGAGCTGTGGATGAAGGCAAGGTGGTTCATACAGCCTACCTTGATCTGGCCAAAGCCTTTGATACCATTCCCCACTCAGGAATCATAGAAAAACTCACTAAGCTAGGCATCAACCCCTATATCACTAGGGTTGGAAACTGGCTCACAGATAGAACCCACAGTGTGAAAGCAGATGACTCCAAGTCATCCTGCTGATTAGTCATGAGTGGAGTCCCACAAGGTTCAGTCCTGGGTCCTGTCTTATTTGGTATCTACTTCTCTGAAGTCCAGGCCAACACCAAGGGACTCTAGCTGACAAAGTTCGGAGACAATTGCAAGTTGGGAGCTATTATTAACTCCCCAGGTGATGTTGACATCCTACAGGGTTGGGAGGGTGGCTTAATGGCTAAGGTGTTTGCCTTACAAACACAAGGTGCGGGTTTGATTCTCACAAGGGATAATTGGCTAGGCTTAAAATGGCTCGCAAGGGCAGTTAGCTTAGTACTAAACTATGAACTAGAGAATGGCTTCATTGAGACCAATGACTGGTGTCAGAACCATGGCTTTAAGCTCAATGCCAAAAAATGTGTCGTCATCCCCTTTGGGAAAAACCCGGTTCCCATGAATTACCACATCGATGGTAGTCCACTGAACACAGAAGGCATTATAAGAGATCTGGAACACAGGTTGACAGCAACCTCTCTTTTGACCACCACATTGCCACTTTGGTCAGAAAGTCCTTCTATGTGGCACATCTCATTACTAAGGGTTTTGCATCCAGGGAGAAAGAGGTCATTGTCTCCCTCTACTCTTCCCTCATTAGGCCAATCATCGAGTACAATGCCCCATTTGGCATGTACCTCACTAGACACCTGCAACAACTGGAGAGGCCACAAAAGTACCTCACAAAGAGGATCCTAGGCCTTAAACACTTGTCCTATATGGACAGACTCAGAAACTCCAACTATTCTCTGTCTCATATTGCCTACTTAGAGGCAATCTCTGCTTGACTTACAAAGCCATGTCTGACTCAGCTCTGTTAGAAATGCTACATCTAAAGAAATCCCAATCCCTTCGCACCACACGCTCCAGAGACCTCAATCTCATTACCACAATCAACAGAACATACTGGAGGGACAGATTCATAATCCAGGGACTGCCCATGCTATGGAATAGATTTCCCATAGATGTCAAACAGAGCACCTCACTGACCCTCTTCAAGAGAAATCTTGATGAGTGGATGGGAAATAGAAAATTCACCCCGGGGATAACTCGAGTGGCTCTACTCGACAGAGGCACTAGGAACTAAGGTCGGGTGGCACGATGCCAGGCTAATACTATGGCTAGGCTTAGAAAGGCCCGAGGGCCATTAGCATAGTACACACCTATGAACCTATGTATGGGTTCATAATTTATGGTGTAACCTTTGTTTTATCTTCATTCATTTTATATCCTGAAAATACTTGAAACCATCTCAAAATGTTCCACAACACTGAGATGTCCTTTTCTGGATTTATCAGGCACAAAATAATACTGTCTGCAAATAAAGCTACATTTTCTTGATTACCATAAGAATTATATCATTGAATTTCTAACACCCTTATTTTCTTTGCCAGTGGTTCTAAATGTAAAGCAAATAACAAAGGAGAAAGAGGACACCCTGCCTTGTTCCTCTGTTCAGGGCTGAACATGCTGTTAAGAGCTACAAGATGACTATCTCAACATCAGGATCAGCAAGGAGTCAAGAAAGTCTCACCCTTCCAGAGAGGAGCCAGTCATTTTACAATGCTTCCATTCAAACTTATCTCAGCCCCCAAAGTGTTTATGAAGTGCATATACATACTGATAGCTCATTGATGGTTGCTCATATCAAGACAATGAGCTCCTAACCACTCTTTTGTCTCAGGGTTTAAGAGTAGCAGGGGAGTCTCTGAGCAAAATGTTTGACTGTCTCAGTATTAGAATAAAGCTTACCAAGCTGTAGTTGACACCAGCTGTTCTCATTTGATGGTTATTGGATGGATGCCATTTTTTCACAGCATGTATTTTATTGTATCCGATTCTATGATTTTAATCCAGAGTGTTTTTCTTTCTTAACTCCACCCACATCTGAACTCCTCAAGACTTCATGCCTTGGTTTCATGGTAGCATCCATCCCAATCATATCTCATGACAGACTCTACATGATGGTTCTGCATTGGACGCTCATAGTCCGATGGTCTCAAATATCAGAGTCTGTGTCACATTGGTTGAAATGTCCAGAGCATACAAGCAAAGCCTTCTGTATTGAAAGAAGCTGTAAAGTATACCAGAAACAATCTATTTCAGTTACTTACTTCCATGGCAGCTGTCATCATGGATGCATCTGTCATAAGATAGTAAGAGCATTACAAAGGGCAGATGCTTCAATGTCCAAGAAATGAAAACATGTAATTTACCATCCTGGCTTTTCAAGACTGTTTTCCTCACAGCATGCTTGTCATCCACTGAGTGTATGTGGCAGTGGTTTAATTTGTCACCAAACTAGGGAAGATGTGGTCTTTTCCTTGTATTGGGTCATTCAGGAAAATCATTTTTTGTGGCAAATCATATTCCAAAGTAGGCCAGTTTTGTAGCAGACAGGCATGCATGGCCCTTCAGTCTGTTGGTAACTATGTAATTCTTAGCTGTTTGGGGCAAGCCTTGTTACAACCCTTTTGCATACCAGATTACTGCCAGGTGCAGCAACTATTCCTCCCTCATCCTTCTCTGAAAGGACCCTCTAGGAATGCTGTTATCCATAAGGGGCCATCTTTACTCCTTTGTGCTTAACCCTATTTCCTATGATGATACGGTTCATCCAGAAAGGTGAGTAACACAATGTCAAAGTCATTTTCAATACTCCCTTACCAGCCTGGATAAATATGGTTGCCATTGTGTCTGCTGGAGAGGTCTATGAAGTTTGCATACCTCTAAATTCCTGCTGATCCCCCTTCAGGACATTCACTTCTTCAGGCTAACTACATGACTGTTCAGCAATAACCCTTCATTTTCCTTGAGTTGTTCAGAGTATTCCTACTAAGGAGATAAATGCCCCAAAGACATATAGAGACAAGTGGACTCTATTCTTGGTATGAGTCGTAGGTTAAAGACTTGCCCCTGTTTCAGCCATTCATTCTGGATTATTTTAGATTTTTGATTCTGAGCGGAGTTATTCAACAACCAAATTACATCTAGCAGTTTGTAATGGCATAGTGTAAAGCGATAAAAGACCCAGGTTACCAGAGTTCAGTTAGTAATTTGGAAACTTCTGGAAATGGCTGAGGAGGAAAGGGATTAAAGGTGCTGACCCTCTCACTTCTCTTGGGGAGAGGGGTGGGACACATGTATGGGGCAAACAAAGTGCACTGATTTCCACTGTGGACACCAGAGAACCATGAACAGTGTGCTTATTCCATGAGGCAGGGTAATCTGTGGGCTTATTTAGTAATGGAAGTGAATGACAGCCCTTCACCATGCCCATGGCAGCCCTCCTAGGACAATGCTTAATGGGCATTCATGGCGAACTAGGACCATAAAAAGAAAAGGCTGTGATGGTTTCTAGAATGATGGCCTGTTAATTAACTACAGCCTCTTAGGAAATTAAAGAGCTTTCATCCTGTGGGGAATAAGTGGATAGGATAGATTTAAAGGCTGGGTGATAGCAGGCATCGGGGAATCGAAAAAACAAAAACAAAACTGGTCTTCACTGGCAATGCTAACAGTTTTCAGAACATTGTTGAATGCACCTTCTTACTTAAAACTACCCTGTGATATCCTTTCTAACCATGGGGGTTTATTTTATGCTGGAAAAGCTGACCTTAACCCCCTTTTCAACCCGAATCTTCAGCTAACTTGAAATTCCTTTCTTGATAAGTATTATTTGCCATGGTATTTATTTTTGCCATGAGAACTTTTGGAACTACAGGCACTTTTTGTTGAATCCCCATAACTAGTATTTCATCAGAACATGGCCACTGGTCCACATTAGTACTTATTTTATTCCAAAAGTTACCATGGATACTAACCATATAGCATACTCATCTTTCTGTGTACCTTCTAGAATATATTAGACGGGGAGAATATTTCCACCATGGAATGGGCTGCATTGTTTGAGAATTTACATTGAAAGATTATCCAGTAAGGCAGTCGTGTGCTTTTTTCCAAAATAAAGCTTGAAAGTAAAGTTTCCAAGATTCCCTTGGCTAGATAGTTGTCTGATTAACAAGTTTTGTCATTATAAATGTGATAAGCCTCTTGCTACAGTAGCTGAAGATTATTCAGCTGGAGCATTTCCTACTTCTACAACATTTTTCCAAACATAGCTCTGGATGACATATTTGCAGCAGATACTTTCTGTATTGTCAGCATTACTGCAAGGTTGTTATAAGCTGGCTGTAATGTTGAGGTTATTCAGCGAGGTTACTGGTATAAGCGGTATGCTCCCACAGGGAGAACTACTGATGAGGACTTACTTTGGGCTCAGTCTTGCTGTTACAGGGGATGGAATCCTCCTCTTACCAGATACAAAAGTTATGCATTCACTATAAAAAATATATGTAGAGGAACATTTCCACCTTCCATAACATAATTCCATACCTCTGGCAGGTCCATCTACCATAACAGACTCCCCTACCTCCTGATGTAGCTGGTCTCAAGTCTTTCCTTTCTCACTTTATTATAACCTTAAGTACCTTCATGAATCCCATCCAAGTTGTAGAGATGCTTGCTACCTCTGTTGTGTTATGAGATAGGAAACGGTTCTTAGCAGCTTAGGCAAATTTTACCTGCTGACTGGGCTAATGCCAGCCAGCATCCTAAGTCTTGCTGTTACTGAGGAAGAACCTGCCTTTACCAGATTTATTGATATGGCCAGTACATACCTTTAGTTACTGGGCTAATGCCAGCCAGCATCCTAAGTCTTGCTGTTAGTGAGGAATAACCTGCCTTTACCAGATTTATTGATATGGCCAGTACATACCTTTAGTTTACTATCACAAAGCAAGATCTGTCTGTAAAGGAAAAGGTTGCAGACAGGTTTGATATGCCTGTAATTCAGATTGCAGAGGAGCGAGAACTATATGTTTTGAAAGATATAGTCAGGGTAGGTAGAGAAAAATAGACTGTAAGGGCATGTGGGAGAAAGGTGATAAAAATACTTCAGATGCTATGGTTTTTGCTATGACAGCGATGGCTGACCACTTGTGTTGCATACTCTTGATTACATGTCCTCAGAAGCAGTACATACATTTAATACCAACTCCATAGTTACAAAATGTTGGGAAATGGGGGAACTTCCCACAATATTGCACTGCTGTCTTGGAAGTCACTTTTTGTTGAGATACTGAGCTGTGGTGACACAGAAGTAAGCTGGCCCATTTGCTGTAACTGTAAAAAAATAACAATGGTGTTATTAATACACAAAACAGAGATTTAGGGACAGAAGGAAAAAAATAAGACAACAGCAGATGACAAGTTAGTGTTAGAAGAAGATGTTTAAAAAGAATATCAGCAAAAGTCAAGAAAAAGACACAAGCAGTAATTGTTTTGCTTTAAATTTTATCATTTTGCATGAATTTAATAAAAGGTTGTATAGTCTGACAGCAGCAGAGATGCATATTTTTAATGTATTTTATACAAGATAAAAGCTTGATAAAGCCATGGGTGAAAGTTTGGAAAAGAATGGGAAAATGATATTTTGGTATTGAGGTAGTAAGAGATGCGTGTTTAGTTTTAAAAATAGTACTTTAGTATGTTTAATGGTATCTTGCTTAGGCAAAATGCAATAACTGTAACTAAAAATGTTCTCTTAAATTTAGCTACAGACATGATCATTTATAAAACTATATCAATATGCAATACATAATAGTTATGTTTTGTGTGTGCTTGCAGAGGCTTCCTACCCCCACACACACCAGTCTTTATGCAAGGTAGCTCTGAGGCCATATAAACTTGGAGATAAGAGGAAAAAGTATAAAAAAAATATTCACTTTTTCATTTGTCTGTGAGTCCGATGGCCCAAAATCAAAACATAACAGCTTAGACTAAGTTTTAAAGTAGTTGACAACTTAAGCATGCAGTCTTCCATCCGTGACATTTTGTGATATAACTACAAGCCCCACAATCAACAGTTGCACTTTTACATTTCAGACACTCGGAAAAGTAGAGATGTAGCCCTTGCAGACATTAATGATGGGTGTGATGAAGAGAAGTGAAAAACAGGTTTATCTCCTCATGCAGACCATTAATAATAAAAAAGTGGACATGTATAAAGAGACTGGACCGTTTTGTATAATGTGAAGATAATTGTTTAGACAGGAGAGCTAAACTGTTAATTATGGGGAAAAATTGCAAATAATCTGTAGATTAAATATTTGTATGCATTGGTTAGAAGGTCATGGTGAAAATGCTAATGATGAAAGAAGCAGTTATTTGTGAGGTAATTCTTGACAGTATTATCTCTGGCTGGCCTCCAACCAGCTGTTCCTCAACCCCACCATATCAAAATTATTTCTCTTCACTCCAAACCACCATGCTATAAAAAAAGCCAGCCTTCTTTGTTACCTCCTGTAACAACAAAGTAATACAATTTGTCACTTATATCAGAAAACCTAAGACTTCGTATAGTTGAAGCTCTAAAATTTGATGTACACATAGATCACATAGGTAAAAAAATCATCAAACCCATATCACTATATATAGTGCCAAACCCTGTCAATGTAACACTGTCATATCATCTCTCCTCTATGCTGCACCAATATTTACCCATATCCAACAAATTATCCAAACAAGCTCAAATAGTGCTACAACAAAATTGCAAAATTTGCAGCCAGTCTCCCCTATAGATCACATCACTGCCTATCAGTCAGACACCTCCAGTGGCTTGAACTACCCCACCAAGTCATAACTCCCTACTGTGTCCATAAGCTGCTATATGATCCATGAGTGTCCATCCCTAACAAATCTAATACAGTTTTGTCACCCAACTAGCACTCTGCTCTCTTTCGACAAAGCCTAGTACTTCTATCCAAACCTAACACCTCACCTGGCTACCCCCTATACTCTCACATAGTGACCAAACCCTAGAACTGCATCCCTTTAATAGACAAGAGCCATCAATAAAGTCTTAGCGTCAAATAAAAACACACCTACTGAACACGTGCTTCTGCAAATGCTCTCCACCTGATTAAATCATTCTTTTCTGTAAGCAGTCTCCTTATAGAACTCTTTAATCCTTTTAAAACAGAGTAACTGCAGGAAAGTACAACCTACAATATGTCTGAATACTATTGATAAAGTAGTGAACAACTGCCATTATAAGACTATGCCTGTTTGTAATTCCACTACTGATTTTTTGTCCCCCATTTTTATGTACATATTGGTGCTGCAGTAGCGTTGTCGCCTCACAGTAAGATGCTGTCTGGTTCGATTCTCAGCTAGAGCATCTTCTGCCTGGAGACATGTGTGAATGGGCGTACCTTCGTTGAAGGTTGTGCGTCAGGGCTGGTAACTCGTCACGTACAAATCAACTAACAATCATTAGTGGACCGGAGTTCCGCTTTGGCGACCCCTAACTGGGAAAAGCCGAAAGACGCAAACAAACTGTATAAAACTACCACTTCCCATACTTAAGTATATCTATGTTAGATGCCATTGTTAATGATCAATTGTATTTATTTATTTATGTATGTATGTGTATTGTACTGTGTTGTATTGTGTTGTCCTGGAGCTTTTCTCCTCAGGCCTGAGACCCGGTCAGAATTTCCTGGTAAACCAAAGTAGTATATTCATTTATAAATTTATAAATAAATTATTTTTGTAGATGGTTTAGTTTAGTAAGGATTGGTACATGAATTACTGGATCATCAATCAGAGATTACAGAAATAAGCTGGGAGGATAGGGAAATATATGAGACTTAATGGGAGAGGTTTAGGAAAAAATGAATGCTGAATTGTTTAAAAAAGCAATGAAAGTAAGTACGTGTGGTTTTACAGAATACTTAAAACTGTGTGGACATTTTGTGTAAAGTTTAGGTGTTAGCAGGTATTTGAGAAAGAGATACTTTAAGTAATTTCTTAAACAAGCTATAGAAAGTAGGTATATAAGATGGGAATCAAGGAATATCATGGAACAAATTCTATTTTTAGATGCAGTGTGACAGTGGGTTAAAGTTGTGCTGACAGCTGTGGATGTGAAGTTATGTGGGACCACGTAGTAATGCATAACAAAAGAATATGGTATCTACTAAAATAATGATACATAGTACAGTGGGTAAAATAACTGTAGCACAAAAGAGGAAGGGGTGAAGACTATAGTGGAGGAGTGCTGAGAACTGATAATGTGGAGTTTGAAATAGAATATGCAGAAGGGTTGTATAAAGAGGAGGAAGAGGAGATGGGAGGTGAGTAAGAAATGGAATGGATGGTTGGAAATGTTACAGAGGAAGTGTAAAAAATCTGAAATGAAGACAGTGCCAGGATTTAATGATTTATCTTTTATATGGTCTTTAGGGATGAATAATTATTTTCAGTTTGTACTGGGTAATAGTCAATGGCCTGTTTTTAAATTAGGGACTTTTGTTTACTTGCTTTACTTGAAAGCAAAGAGACACTAAATATATTACACATGAGAGACTTATTTGCTTGCCAAGTGTAGATTTAAAGTTGCTATTTAAGGTGTTGAAAAACAGAATGGCAAATGACTGCCAGAAATTATTTGATCTAGTGTAGGGTAAAAGGTGAAAACTTATGTTGGCACAGGCTTTTGATAATGTGAATCATAAATTGTTGTAGAAGAATTTTGGGGTGGTAGAAATAGCTTTACTATCCCAAGGTTGAGGCCCACAGTCCTGAAATGCATAATGCAAGTAACATAATATCTTCTTCTTTCGGCTTTTCCCGGTTAGGGGTCGCCACAGCGGATCATCTGTCCACTCATAACTGGCAGTGGAGTTTTACGGTGTCAAGTTGCCAGCCCGGCACCCAACTTTCCACAGAAGGCACGCACTCACGCCTAGGGCCAATTTAGAGTGTCCAATCCACCTACAGCATGTCTTTGGGATGTGGGAGGAAACCGGAGCACCTGCAGGAAACCCACGTGACCACAGGGAGGACATGCAGACTCCACACAGAAGGCACCCCAGCCGAACATCAAACCAGAGAACCTCTTGCTGTGAGGCGGCAACGTTAACTGCTGCACCACCGCGGCCACCCTAATGCAAGTAACATAATATAAAAGAATGAAATTCTGAAAACTGCAGTGTTGAACTTCTGGGCCCCATATATACACATATACACACACACATAATGAGACGTGTGGCAGAAAGAAAGGTAATATTTTATTTACTGGGGTTGAGCAAAATAAAATAAATAAATATTAGTTAGTAAGGGTGCACAGCAAAGAATTCCCTTTAAGTTCCCTTGTTATAACTTCTGTGAATATGTTTATCAATTCTTTAGATAATGTTATATGTATCCAGAGTATAAGGAGAAATTCTAGGCAATAACAGAAAGTAATTTCTTCTGTATGTGACTTTTATGTTGGTCAAGAGCAGGGGAAACTGTAGGTAACTTTTAAGAAAAGTGCACAAAAGCATCTATCTTGTACATTTTGTGCCCCTTGATTTGTTTGAAATCTTTAGATTATTCTTTAGAATAATGAATTGCTAATAATCATACATAGTATCTTAGCTCTGCAGATGTTTATCTTACAGTAGTAATAAAATCATACCTACTAATTAATGAAGGCTAAACAAATTGCTACATAAAATGATAACGACTTGCACTTCACTTTGGCAGTACAGTTATAGAAACATAATACTGTTAGCGGTTGGTATAGTAGTCAATGTGTTTAACACACACACACACACACACACACACACACACACACACACACACACACACACACACACACACACACACACACACACACGGTACAGGGTTTGATTCAAACCTTTGAAAGGGAAAATGGCCCGCAAGGGCAGTTAGTCTTGTAATTACTTATGAACCTATGAGCTTGTGTGCCTGTTAAAGCTCTTTGAAAAAAAAATTAATCATGCAGTTTGTGGCATACTGTGATAGTTCCTGGTCTGCAATGGTTTTCCTAATTTCATTCATGCCTCAGTATTTCTGCAGGCTTTTGTTTTCATCAGTAATTAGTTTGCACCAGCTGCCATTATTTTCATGTTTTTTTTTTAATTTACTTATTTGTTAACTGTGCAGGAATTGATCTATCTTAGACACTTTTAAGCCGTCATCCAGGCTATAAGGACAAAAGTAAATGCAATATATTTGGGCAATTTACAGTAGACAGTCAACCAGTATATTTAGGGAGGTGAGTGGAAACCAGATCACCTGGAGAAAGCTCATGTTATCACTACACAGGTAGTGATGCATGGAGAGGCTTAAACACCAGACTGTGAAGCTGTGAGACATAGATGTTAACCACCGACCCAATGAACTGCCTATATATATATATATATATATATATATATATATATATATATATATATATTAAAGTGAGAGCCTTGGTCCTCATAAATGATACATTCCTGTTTTAATCTTAAGTAGACGGAGAATTTTAAGAATTTGTTTTGAGATGCATTTTGTTGAGTGCCTCTTAGCATCACTTGTAATACCTCCTTAACATGAGATGACTAGAAGGAGCGTATGAGCAGCCCAGACAGCAGAATGGCAAGCATAATGCATGCTTGGCCACTGATAACAATTAGCATAATGTATAGGGAAAAAAATGAAAAGCAGGATATTGTACGACCTTACTATAGTGAAAAGAATGTTCCATATAGTGCCATTCCATGTGGCTCCATTTGTCATCAGTGGTAGGAAACTCTGCAACTGTAAAATAACAATAATTATAAATAGTTTAAAGTCAAACTGAAATCTAGTATATGTGCATATAACTAAAAACACAAATACGCAAGGCTGAATGGTTAAGAACTGGTTTAATAAGTAAAAATAATAAAAAGATTAGTACTTTTGTTCTTCGGTTAGAAAACTTCTTCACATCTGTTCTTAACCATTCAGTCTTGCGCAGTTGTGTTTTTAGTGGTTTACAATGTTATTTTTTGTTGCCGAATTTGATATGTGCATATATCACCAGGTGATGTGACAAGTGTACTGTTACTGGTCTTTCTATAACTCGAGTGCAGTTGTTTTAATTTTTCATGTCATGCATTATTTTTTCCAGGCATCCTCGAAGTCTTGTACTGTGTCCTGATAGAAAGTCCTGAGGTACTCAACATCATTCAGGAAAACCACATCAAATCCATTATCTCTCTTCTGGATAAACATGGACGAAATCACAAGGTATACAAAAGTATATTAGAACAATGCACTTCTATGAATATACTTGAAATTTGGCGTTATTTCACATCATGGTTTTAAATTGTATTAGTGTTTAACAGTCAGAAAATATTTAGTTAGTTGGGATATTTGATGAGTGACTACATCATCAGCTGCCTATACAGATATACATCAATGTGTCAGACATTAAGTGTAGAGGACGTGGGAATTGTGCAATAAAAAGGTGAAACAAATAAAGAAATATCACACTGAATTCCATAGGAGAGTACAGTTTGCAACACAGCAAAATGTGGATGTCATACAAATACAGTTAAATGTTAAGTAATCAGACAAGCCCCAGCAGAAATCAAACTAGACAGAATGTTGGGTTTCAATGAAAGGGTGATAAGTAAAGCAACTGATACTGCTTTAATATGAAGTATTGACTGCAGTCCTTATTTGTAGCACCATGAATGTTTCTTACAAGTATTATGAAAGATTAAAATAAATCTAAAAAATAATAATACAGGACTACTCAAATGGCTATGAGTGCAGAAGACCTGTTGTATCCTGTTGTACCCTGAATGCAGGAATAAGTAAGGCTTTATTTTCCATAAAAAAACAATAGAAAATACCATTAGTGTATTCAAGATCGTAACACAGGCCATGCAGAAGTGTACTAAGTCATAGCTCAGCAGGACTATATTAAAGGAATTAATCATGGCAGGGAGTGCAGTACAGTAGGGTTTCCTTTTAACAGCACAGAAGTTGCAGCCTAAAGAACCATACACTTTCCCATAGAGTGAGGGAGTAAAACCAAATAATATAAACCACATTTTCTGCCATGGCTTATTGCAGTAATAATACTTGTTTGCAGTCATGTTCTTGCCTGGATGCGTGACCTTAAAATTAGCCAACCTAAAATATTTAAATAGTAGCACTTAGGTGTGAGCAGGTATCCTTCTCAGTGGGTACATGCTACATAGCTGTAGTTACATGTAAAATGTATAAACCATTTTACCCATAAATAAACTATCACCCATAGGCATTAACACATCAAATAATAACATTCTTTAGTTTAAATAAATAAGTCAAAACAATTAATGTTATGTTGTCCTATCTCGCCATAATTCTTGCTGGTTGGGGTTCAGAGTTATGGTGAGTAACTTCTTATTTTCCAAGTAAATATGCAGAAAGCTAAATGCATGCACAAGAAGTGACAATAGAACATTCAAAAAAACAAATAATTTTATTTAACATTTGTTAACCGTGAAAGTCCAACTTGGAACAAAGCCAGTTTTCAGTGGATGCCTGGGGAGAAGCATTCCAGACGCATGTCTTTGTAACATGGGAGGAAACCAGAGCATCCAGGGGAAACCCACACGAATACAGGGAGGACATGCAGACTCTGCACAGAAGGCACTCCAGCTGAGAATTGAACTGGAGAACCTCTTGATGTGAAGCGACAATGCTACTGCTGCACCACTGTGTCATCCAAAAAAGATAAGGTGAAGGTTTCAAACCTTGCACCCTTGATACAGAAAGTAGCTTGTCAAGCAGGAGCCCTGACCCTCCTCACTAACTGACGAATAGTCAGAAAAAAGATCAGTTATCATCTAAGCTAGGAGCTACTTCCTCCTGGTTAAAGATATGCAGGACCCTGACCGTTTCAGGCAAAAATGGACTTTTCATATTTCTCAAAAACAGTATAGTTGAACTGTGTCTCCAAGGGCATGCTGAAGCCTGTAACTTCTGTGCTTTTGCAACTGTGCCTTTTAATTGACTAGACCAATGATGGCAAACCTTTTGGGCTCAGTGTATCAAAAATTTGGAAAATGCCTATCTTGTCTCTGCTGGTGTGTCACCCCCCCCCCCGACAAAAGAGAAACAATTCTTTACATATTCATTTATTTAAAAAATTACAGTCCAATCATGTGTGCTGCTTTGTATGTGACTTACAATAGAGAAAACAAGTTCTCCACTGATAGTTTGGCTTAAAATAGTACACCAAAAAAATTACACTACCTTTAAAAGTAATTTTGAATTGAACTGAAAAAAATATGGAACACATTGCATTTGATTTGATTAACATCAATTAATGACTTTTTTTTTGCTGAGTTATAAGAAATCAGTGCAGGGTCATATATTTCTTATATTTTTGTTGATTCAGTTTCTTTGGTAACCTGGATGTTGGTGAATGCTGGTGTGTCACCCAAAACGTGGTGTGTCACCTTTGACATGCATGTCATAGGTTTGCCATCAAAGGACTAGGATTAATAGGCAGTTTCTCTGTTTATAAGTCACCACACAGAATTTCCTATGATTTCAGTTTGAATTTAGATGATTCCCTTCCTGACTCCACAGTTACATGTCCAAGGGAGAAAGATATTATTCATCAAGCAGAGTCCCAATAAAGAAATCACCATGTCACTTAACTTAGCAGTCTTCAAGTAGCAGACACTGCAGTTGTGCAAATGGTCAAAACGCAAGGGTTTTGCTTCTTTTAGAAAATAAATGCATATATTTCTGCAGTAGGAAATGGGCAGTTATATACCATTTTGCACATTTTGATTTACATATTACATCTCACTGAAAAAGGCAATTAAGATGCAATTTGTACACTTTTATCTTGATTCAGTAAAGCTTTAATACAACTTTTAATGGAATTTTATAAGAGCAGACCCATCGTCTCTAAGGCTATTAACAGTTCTCAAAGAACACATGGAAGTAGAGGGTTGGAAGATGAGTGGTAGACCTGTTGGAAGGCTGAAAGGGGTTAATGTTTGTAGGAATGGTAAGACACAAACAAGTGAGATGGACAGGCTTTTGCTAAGGATGAGGATATGGAAGTCATTATGGATGTCTCAGTAGAAGATGATTGACCATCATGTCTCAGCAGTTAATAAAGCCTTCAGTACATCTTATCTAATTTCCTAAAGCATCGCCATTAGATTCTTTGTAGTGTATTTCATCAAACCCTTTACTGAATAGAATGTACCTTTTGGTGTTTGTCTAAACATATCACACAATTTGAGAGACCTCAGAGATTCATAACTGGTAAGGTCAGTGGCCACAAAAAATGTAGTTATCAAAACAGAAACACACTGTTAACTCTCTCTTTCTCTGGGACATGTTATGCTGACAACTTCTGTACATGGTGGGGGTATCCATATGTTTATAGGTTCTGACACAGAGTGGTAGTAGGCTGGAGAACTGTTTTCAAGCAAGATATGGACTTGTCATGGAGACTGTGCTTGTGAGAGATGTGGAAGTAGCAAACAGGGACACAAAATTAGGTCCAGGTTAGATGACACACTGAAAAAAAGTGGAAATGTAAGCTTATGGTAGAGACAGAGTGGATCTTGGGAATATTAAGGGGTCTTGGGAATATTAAGGGTCTAGAAACACTGGCAGGATCAGTAAGGTAGGAAAGCACTAAGGGGGTGGAGATGGGAGTATTTCTTGAAATAGCATGATTTGTAAAGGAAGACATTTATAAGCGGGAAGGTGATGGAGCGGTTTTAAGCTGACATTAGAGCAGGCCATTATTATTACAGAGTAACACTTAGGAAGGTGTTGTTAATGCTCACATCTTACTGATGTAATGTACTTCTGTTTGTAATCTTCATTTGTAGAACATTGATAGTGTTTGATGAATGTCTACTGAATATAGTATGAAAATTTAAAGTTTAATAAAAATGTATAATTATACATGTCAAGCAGAGCTCCTCTTTGGCCCTCTTCAAAAGGAACCTTGACAATTGGATGGGAGAAAGGAAATTCACCCCGGGATCATGTCAGTCGCCCTGCTAGACAGGGGTCCAAGGAAGTAAATAGTGTGGGAAGAAATAGCCAGGGAATTGTTATGGCTAGGCTTGTATAGGCCCTAGGGCCGATAGCCTAGTACCAACCTATGAACCTAAAAAGGAATAATTTTCAGAAACCACTAATAATATTTGCCACACTGATATCAAAATATGGTAATATTCAGCCATGACTCTTCTAAAACATGCATTTCTAATTTGGATCTTGGTGGATAAAAATGCAATGTCAGCTAAATCATTTTGTTTGATACAGGTAAATAATGAATTTGGCTGACTTGATTTTGTATAAGCATAGATCGTAGCAAAAATCCATGTCTTTTCTTTTGCATTGTCTGAAAGGTAGCACACCTACTGGGTGATGGCTATGAATACTACCTGGCATCACTTCAGAGGCTGTAAAGCTTATTTGTGAGTAACAAAAACCAAAGCAGAATAGTAGTTAAAATTCAGAAATAGGCAGCTAATCACAATGTCACTCTGCAAATCTGGCTGAATGATTCAAAAGACAATACAGACTCCCTTTAAAATAAAAAAGCAGTTTAATTCTCACTTAGAATTTGGAATTAGCGCTTTCATCCTGTTTAACAGGACTTCTCCAGATTCAGTTAAAACACCTGTCTGTATATAAAACAGGTAGGAATATTAAGGCTAACGTAGAGGACAGTAGGAATAAAGGAAAGTATGCAGGAGACAAGGGGACCAAGAAGTGTGGATGTTGTAATCAGCGTGAATACGTATATCTCAAAGGAGAAATACAGCTAGAAAATATGAATCAGACTAAGGTCATCTTTCAGTATGGGAAGTGTAGTACAAAGGGTGTAGTTTATTTGGCCATGTGCTCCACCTTTCCAGCATTTTATATCGGGGAAAAAAATTCTGTTTTTTAGGAACCTGACTCATCAGCACTACTATGAAATTAGGAAACAAAACAGGAAGAATGCTTTAGGCACATGGAAAGTAACAACATCTGTAATACATTCAGATTTGCCATTTTGGAAAGGGTACACTTTAACCCAAGGGGTGACAATTGTAAGTTATTATTAGAAGAAAAAGAAGTTTTTTGGCAGTTAAAATTAAATGCTTGCAACCCCCAAGGACTTAATGATTTTATTGCACTAAAGCCAGTATTAGAGGCTATGATATAAAGTGTTTCTTTTGAAAGTGATTTCTTATAATTCAGCTTCTTGTTTATTTTATATTTTTTTGTAATATTCCACTTCAGGTGTCTTATGTTTTTTGTAAGGGAAGCTTTCATTGTTGTAAATAGTTTTTTTTAATCTTTGATTTTATTCTTTGCCACAGGAAGTGTGTTTAGATAAGTATGATGTAATTTCCTGGTTCTAGAAACTATAAAAGGAAGTTGGCCATCTTGTTTTAATTGAATCTGAAAAAGTCCTGTTAAATAAGATGAAAGCACTAATTCCAAATTCTAAGTGAGAATTAAACTGCTTTTTTATTTTAAAGGGAGCCTTTATTGTCTTTTGAATAATTCAACCAGATTTGCAGATTGATGCTGTGATTATTTGTGAGTAGCTATTTTAGGGTATTTGATGTACTGTATGTTGGTCTTTTCTTGTACATAGTAGTTTTGTCCCAAACCATCTGAGCTATGGGTGTAGCTCCTGCAGATTTGCTTTTCTGGTTGTCATGGAACATTTAACATTTCTAAGTATTATTAAGTTATTATTTCTAGTACCTGCAAAGCTGTCTATTGTTGTAGCTAATTATAGCTACTATGAGCATGTATCCCTTTAGTCAAAAGATAGGTGTGTCTGTGTGTGCGCTTGGTGGAGAGAGAGGTGTCTGTAAGTAAGACTTCCAGTAAATAAATGAGAATTCACGTGTTACCTCTCTTACAAATGAGGTCTGTTGCTGTTCTGTTATCTAAAATAAATGTAGATTGATGACTGCATTCCAAAAGAATTAATGCAGCATTGTAAAGTCTGTTTACTGAGAATATATTGTTATTTGATTTATAAAGAAGGCACACTCCAAATATACATAAGCTAGGGAAAGAGGTAAAAGTTTATACAGTGACAGCATGTGCTTTACTACACAAAAAGTGTTACTCTCTGGGACTTGCTTAAGAGTGATCTCATAACATTCAGTGTTATGGAACCACACTGTATAGTGTATGTTGAGTCAGTCACACACCAGCCAAAGTCATATGGATGCATGTCATAGGACTGGCTTTTGGTGAAGTTGTAGAGTAGTGTTGGAAATACGGACCAGAGAAGCTATCAGAGTTATGGAAATGCATAACAGGAAGCACAGTGAATGAAGACACACACACATACAAGCACACATGCACACACCCATTCATACATGCACTACTAAATGTTGGTTTGGATGTAATGGAAAGAAAACTGGAAAATAAGAGAACTGAGGGAAGGGAAATAAGAGGTTTTCCAATATTTATGTTAAGCACTGGCATTTTATTTTGAAATGAAAAGTTGCATTATAGATTGGTGAGTTTACTTAAAAATTTCTTTTAAAGTATGAGAGGTAGCTTTAAAAAACATATTAATATGTAAAAGTAACTCTTTAGGACACAAGTTTTATGAAATAGTGAACCGGAGAGACAGAATGAGAAATCTGATTTACTTAAGACTGAGGTTATGGTGCTTATCGACTTGTGAGGATTAGAAGTTGATTGAAAGTGAGGTCTAAAGTTAGACTTGATTTATTTTTATGTAATGGATTGCTTAGACTGAGACTGAAACTGGCATACATATTAATGTTCAGAGTATGTGAAGCAGACTGAAAGCCTTGCTTAAAAGTAAGCAGTAAGGGGACTGTAACTTATGCTATGTCATAGGAATCCTAGGAAATTCAAGGCTGCTGAGACTTGTGACCATTACACCTTGCCATTTTCCATCATAGCCTGTACCTCTCTTCTTAAGAAGGGCTGTGCCAGTCATGTAGGGGTGAGTTTTTGAATACTCATCCAATTATCTAGACCCCATTTGAAGGAAAACAATGCGTCACACTCCCTTATCTGTAGGATAAGTCTATTCCAGGTGTGAGGGAGACACTGATTAATGAATTTTTTTCTCTATCTTGTTCTATTGATTTACTGAACAAGGTTTAGATCTTTTATTGTGGTACTTGTGGGATTGTTAGCTTTATGAATGCGTAAGCCATTATTCCAGAAAGGTAATTCTTCTGAGTTTCTTTGTTCTGTATCCCTTTTCAATCCCAACTTATCCAGATCCCAATTTCAAGGTTAGCATCACTTGTTTTTTACATGTGAATCCAACCTCTGTACTAAAAACCAGTTTAAGCAAAATAATATTATCTGACAAGACATGGTTTCCAATAATACGTTTGATATGGGGTGAAGGGGATAAAGCCATTGAAATGAATGAAATTACTTCAAATAAACTGCTATACAATATCATTCTACAGGACTAGGTCGTTTTAGTAATATGGTGGGGTTCATAGGTGTGTACTAGGCTAATGGCCCTAGAGCCTTTACAAGCCTAGCCCAAAGAAGTGCCCTGGCATCATGCTGTTCGGCGTTAGTTCCCAGTGCCTCTATCAAGTAGAGCCACTGGAGTGATCCTGGGGGGGGGGGGTGAGCTTTCTATTTCCCATCCACTCATCAAGATTTCTGTTGAAGAGGGCCAGTGAGGTGCTCTGCTTGACATGTATGGGAAGTCTATTCCAGAGCATGGGCAGTCTCTGGGTTATGAACCTGTCCCTCCAGCATTTTCTGTTGATTGTGGTAATGAGGTTGAGGTCTCTGGAGCGTGTGTTACACAGGGATTGGGATTTCTGTAGATGTAGCATTTCTAACAGAGCTGGGTCAGACATTGCTTTGTAAGTCAAGCAAAAATCACCTCTTAGTAGACAATATTAGACAGAGAATAGCTGGAGTTTTAGTCTGTCCATGCCGGACGTATTTAAGGCCTAGGATCCTCTTCATGAGGTACTGTTATGGACTTTACAGTTGTTGGATGTGTCTAGTTAGGTACATGCCAAATGGGGCATTATACTTGATGATTTGCCTAATGAGGGAAGAGTAGAGGGAGAGATGACCTCTTTCTTCCTGGATGCAAAAACCTTGCCACTAGTAATACCCCTTTGGAAGAAGTGCTGCGGTGTTACCGCAGTGTAACAGAGCTTTTGAAATGTGGTGCACCCGAGAGTGTGCTTATTAAACGCAGGTTACTGTTTCCAAACAGCAACCTCAGAACCAAATGCACACTACTCAGCTGTAGAACGAACTCTCAGAAGTGCCCACGCCAACCCTTGGTTGGAAAACATGGATTCTGCCCCAAAAAGACAACTGAACACACAAAAACGAAGACAGGAAAGACGCAGTCAGACTCTCATAGGAAGTCCATCACGTTTATTCGAGCCATCAAAGTGCAGTTCCAGATATACAAATTACTGTCTTCAGAGATATCTTCAGTACAACTTAGGAGGAATCTTTGACTGTTGTGAATATATGCTTGTCTACCTGATAATGATAAGCAATAGGGAGACTATAGAAAATCCCAGTTGACAAACTAAAACAGTGAGTGCAAAGTACACACAGAATAACAACTTGGAAAAAAAGCTAACAACCATAAAAATGTTTGTAAAGCTAGAAAGTAGCACGTACAGTTGTGACTGATGCACTATGGGAAATATTCAAATTACCCCAAAAGGATAATACATGTTACAGCTATCATCTAATAATAAAGAGGGAGGTTAGGCTATGCTTTTCGTCTAAAATGTCATCAGGATGGCTATGGAATCCTAAAGTAAAACTAACAGGAAAGACTAGAAGAAACAACCAATAAAACAAAATAACAGATTACAAAAACAAGACTACAGAAACAAAAATGGGCAGATAATAAATGGGAAAATAAATTAAAACATAACATGCTGGCCTGCTAAGCATAACAGCTTCAAATTCCATGTGTTGGACCACATCCCAAAGACCCCGTACAATGGCGATTACAACTCATTGCTGGAGAAAGGAGAACTGGGCTGCAGATTAGATTACAATCTAGAAAAAGACCAGGATTTAATTATGTGGAGTCTGTTGTCCCGGTGCTAAATCTTTGAAAGATTCAACACATTCTTCCAGCATCTCCATACTTTTAGATTCCTTCTTTTGCTTATTTTGTTTCCCTGGTGAAGTTTGCCTGTTGTCATGGCTTGTACTTACATTTTTGTTTTTTTACCTTAGGTGTGCTTAACAGGCCAGCATGTTATGTTTTAATTTATTTTCCCATTTATTATCTGCCCATTTTTGTTTCTGTATTCTTGTTTTTGTATTCTGTTATTTTGTTTTATTGGTTGTTTCTTCTAGTCTTTCCTGTTTGCTGTTTGGAAACAGTAACCTGCGTCTAATAAACTCACTCGTGGGTGCACCACATTTCAAAAGCTCTGTTACACTGCTGTACCACTGCAGCACTGCTTCCAAAGGGGTATTACTAGTGGCATTTTTTCCTCCCTGCTGGGAGGCTTATACCCCATCTCCTGAAGGCTACTTCAAGGATCCTGGATGCAAAACCCTTGGTAATGAGATGTGCCACATAGAAGGACTTTCTGACCACAGTGGCAATGTGGTGGTCGAATAAGAGGTTGCTATCAGCCTCTGTCCCCAGATCTCTTATAACGCCTTCAGTGTTCAGTGGGCTCCCATCGATGTGGTAATTAGCGGAACTGAGTTTTTCCCAAAGGGGATGACGCATTTTTTGCCATTAAGCTTAAGGCCATGGTTTCGAAACCAGTCATTGGTCTAAGTGAGGCCTTTCTGTAGGATGTCTGCATCACTTGGAAAGTTAATAATGGCTCCCAGCTTGCATTCGTCTGCGAACCTGGTCAGCCAGAGTCCCTCCGTGTTAGCCTGGACTTCTGAGAAGTAGATGCCAAACAGGAGAGGACCCAGGACTGATCCCTATGGGACTCCACTCGTGACTGGTCGGCAGTCTAACTTAGAGTCCGTTACTTTCACACTGTGGGTTTGTGAGCTTTATCCTATGCCCCCTTTAGGAAATGCTTGAAAGATATTATTTATTTATTTATTGGCATTTGTTAACCAGGATAGTCCACTGGGCCTGGAAGAGCCCATTTTCAGTGGAGGCCTGTGGAGAAAAGCTCCACAATGCAAAGTATTTTATATAAAATATATAGTATAAACTATAACAGTTGACAAAGGTTAAGCATTCACAATTGAATAGCTCAATAAAACGTGCACAGGAAAAGTAAAATAAGAATTGTAAAAAATACAGGTGAAAACAGGATTTCACAATAGCTGCGATTGCACAGTGATTGTAATACAAGGCGAGTCAAATTCAGATATGAGGTAAACATTGTGTGGCACCTGTCGTACGGTTGTGGGAGGCATACAACATCGAAAGGTTAATAGGTGTTAACAGAAAGAAGGGAAGAAAATGTTGAGTAAGTGAAAGCAGGACCAGAGTCAAGTGTTATAGGGTGAGGGGTTGGAGCAAGAGCAGGTCCAGATTGTAGAAAGGCAGAGGTGAAAAGAGCTTTTGAATGAGAAAATGTTTTGGTTAGATCTACTAGATTAGGTTATGAAGTTCCCCTAACTCAAATGTATTGCCAAAAACTAGTATTTAAATGAAATGAGAAGTCTGCTTATTCAACATTAGTACATATATGCTTTGCTTTGCAGTCTGCCGGTTGTGAAGACAAGCCTAGTTTATTGCAGACACCTCCTACTCTTACTGTTCGTGGTTACTATAAGTTCTGAGTTTGTTGCAGGTGGTTCAGAGGCAGAAAATATAAACATTTTATGAAGTTATATTCATATTTTATGTTTTCTGAAAATACATATGTATTTTTTTCATTTAAGTAAATGTGAAACAGCATTCCCATGGTGTTTATGGCATTCTGGGTCAGACTTGATAGGAGTAGCAAAATTTGACACGTGAATGACTGTACACAGAGTCCATGGGAAGCAGCAGGATGTTAAGAAAGCATGACAGTGAGATGGTTACTCACATGTTCCTTTTCATATAACTTAGGTCTTGGATGTGCTTCGCTCTCTCTGTGTCTGCAATGGTGTGGCTGTTCGGTCCAATCAGAACCTCATTACTGAAAATCTGCTACCAGGTCGTGAGCTGCTTCTGCAAACTAGTATCATCAACTATGTTTCCAGGTACTCAGTTACTGAACAGATATTTTACCAGTGTTTGGAATGGTCACATTCTGTGTAAGAACAGGTTGCAGATATATATGGCAAAGCATCTTGCGGCTCCTCATCACTTTTCTGTGCACTAAAGTAAATTTGATAGCAGCTTATTCTGTATTAGCTCTATTCTAACTGCCCTTGTTCTTTAAGATTCTTTACTGTTTTTCATATTAAACTCAATGTTTTAGTATTTCAGTTTATTTTAATTTCACATAATAGAGGTTGTATCGTTTACACAGAGCTGTTTCTGCTTCATTTTCATTTCTTACTCAAAGGTGAGGAACTTGTGGCCCATTCATGTCTTTTTAGATGGGAACTCCAATCTCCACTGGGGATACTAGTATGAAGTGTGCATGCTTGGCTTGCATGCCTAACCCTTATTCTTAAGACAGGAGATCAGGCATTGCCTCAGTAGTTCTGCACATCCCCTTACTAGTTTATCTAGTGCATCGGCTGCTGATCAAATATGCCATTCTGGCCAGTACTCAGGGCTTTACCCCCTTGGTGGCTTGGAGCAGATTACAAAGATGTATTCTTCCCTGGCTGTGATGGCCAAAGGTTAATCAGCCTGGGATATAAACAAAACAGACCTGAGAAAGACTATGTGGTCACCTCTGAGAAATTTCTTTTACAGAATGTTTTAAATGTTTAACTATAGCATATACATTGTTACAGTGTGCTGTATATTCTATTATTAATTCCTTAAAAGAAGTGACCCACTCCCTAGAATTCTGACTGTATAGTTTGGTGGTCAGAACTTAAATACATTCATTCTTTCATTCTAGATTTCCTGCTTCATCAAATCCAGGGTCCCTGGGAAGATGGATTCTGTCCTTGTAATCACTGGGTGCAAGGCAGAAAAACTAATCCTGAATGGGGCAGCGACCCATCACAAGATGCACACACTGACTCTCATTTACATGACACATCCAGCTCTGGGTAATTTAGATGATCTCCGATTCACCTGTGAGCATACTTTTGGGATCTGGGAGGAGACCTGAGCTCCTGCCAAAACTCATGTGCACACATGAAGTGCATGAATGTTCTGCACAGAAGACATGCAAGTTCAGAACTGAATTAGAGAATGAAGTTCAGTGAGGTAACAGTGTTAACTTTTATGCCACTGTGCTGCCCACTTAAATAACAAACTCTCTGTCTCTCTGTTATTTACCTTCATATTAGGAGCAGTGTTTAACTCAAGACACAAGACTGTTACCATCATAGGAACTTACCTCCCCCCAGGAAACAACTTAACCATAATAGAAAATCTACTGTACTGGATATTCACTAATTTTACCCAGGTAATCATTGTCCTTGGTGATTTCATCCTACACTAGCTTACATGCTCATCTGAAAACCAATCTAATTTTATAAACCTCTATAATTTCACCCAAACTGTTCATTCACCAACCCACATTAACAAATGTTCTAACAAGCAATCCATCCTAGATTGGATTCTTATAAGTTAACTTCAGATTACGCCGCTGGTTGCCTTCCTGATATTCTTGGTGACCATGCACCAACTTTCATACTCAGAAGAAAACGTCACCCCGTTAGTAATATCATCTTCAAACTAGTTTGCAACAAAAAAACTTCTCTCATCCTTTATTTAACAATCTTCTCCGCAGCATGAGTGGACCCCCCCCTCAAAACCTTCCAGCTCGATCTTGCAGTCCAATATTTCAATGATGTTTTCTTGAATATACTTAATAAACTGGCCCCCTTTAGGAAAATTCATACCAAGTCCATACATTTACCATAGCTACCACGCAACTCCAAACCCTTACTAAAACAACATGACAAAGCCTGGTCAACCTTTCACAAGACTAACAACACAACCGATCTGCTAGAATATAAACAACAGCTGAACCAAGCTAAAAAAACTAATTCTACTAGACAAAAAAGCTTTTTTCTTTAAATCTTAGCAGACACATACACATAACTCCACAACATTCTGGCATTGCATTAACCACCTCCTAAAACCCAGCAAATCTTCCACTCCCCCCCCCTCCCCCACGGCAAATGTCACACATTTCAACTCACACTTCATTAACTCTATAACATCTCTTATACAAAATAACCCCAGTGTGCCACTAACCATGCCAAATACCATCAATTTCCCCTAACTCATATCAGCAGTCCAGACTAGCTACATCAAAATGCTTCTTACAAAGCTCAAACCCTCATCCCCTGCTGCCGACCTTCTCCCAAATGAATTTTTAAAGCTAGCTGCTCCTTCTGTCTGCTATCTTGTATTTATACTCCTTAATCATTCCATCTCTGAGAAGTATGTCCCCACTATCTGAAAAATCACACATATCATACCTCTCCACAAAGGTGGCCCATCCACTGATTTTTCTAACTACCTTCTATTGCTGTCCTCTCTCCTAGCTAAAATCCTGGAAAAATG
>NC_056725.1:678172532-678272532 GCF_019279795.1 Protopterus annectens
AAGTGCTGAAGAGAGAAGATTGTTATTACGGTTTTTATTGATGCTGTCAGTGAATGACAGGAATGCAGTTGTTGTACTGTGGAAAGGCCTGAAGCCATGTTGAGATTTGGCCAGTAAATTGTTCTGGAGTAGGTGGCCTAGTAACTGTCTGTGGATGCACTTTTCCATTATTTTAGCTAATGGGGATAGTAGTGCTATGGGGCGATAGTTAGATTATTCTCTGGAGTTTCCACCCTTGTGTAGGGGGATAATGTAGGAGATTTTCCAGATGGTGGGAATAGTGCTTTCTTGTATGGTTCTATTTATCAGCAGTGATACAGGATAAGCTATGACTTTGGCTGCCTTTTGCAGGTATTCAGCAGGTAGCTGGTCAGCTGAGGGGGTAGCAGGTTTTAGTTTACTTAAGAGGTTGCAGATGAGGGAAGTTGAGACAGGTTGCAGGTTTAGAGTTGGGAGAGAGTTAGTAGTATTGGTTGGAAGGGCAGAGCTATCGGCTGTTAGTTGATTAGCAAGTGTTTGGATGGTCTCAGTGAAGAAGATATTAAAAGCATTAGCAGTTTGCTTTGGATTGTCAGAATTTGATCCTATAGGGGGTGGTGTTGCAGATTGGCCTGGTTGAAATAGCCTGTTTATGCTAGCCCAGAACTTTTGTGGATTATTTTGGTTGTTCTGTTGAAGGTGGAAGTAAAAGTTTTTTTATCTTCAAGTATAGCTTTCTTAGTCTCATTTCTTTTTTGCCTGAATTGTTGTTGGTCTACTGGGTTTTTAGTTGTTCTCCATAGTGTCCAAACTTTATTTCTCGGTTGAATTTTCTGCCTGGTTGTCTTTGTAAGCCATGGTATGGGTTTAGATTTAATTTTGATGGAATGTTTTGGTGAATGGTGGTTAAGGATTGTTAAGAATTTTTAGTTAAAGTAGTTTGTTGCTTCGTCAAGTGGGAGGTATTTTATAGGTGATCAATAACATTCTTTTAGTTCAGCTTGGAAGTTATTGGGATTAAAGTTACTGTTGCTTCTTATTGTTTTATATATGGTTGGGTTGTGTGAGCTCGACCTTTGGTTGATTATGTAAGTGAGAGAATGGTCACTTACATCGTCAGGGAGGGTCCCAACATTATAGAGTTGTTGGTGATTATTTATTAGAATCCAGTCTAGGATGGATTCTTTGTTATTGGGTTTATTAATTCTGGTTGGGGAGTTGATTGTTTGTGAGAAGCCATTAAGGTTAATATGGGAGGTTGTTGATTCTGTAGAGCAGTCCTTCCAGTCTATATTAAAGTCTCCAAGAATTATGGTCTCTTGGGGAATTTTTGTGGAGAGTTCAGCAAGGATACCTTCCAGAGTGGTGATGTTGTTTCAAGGGGCAAGTAGATACATATTATATTTAGGGATTTGCTGGGATTAAGTTGAAGTTTGGTGCTAATGATTTCTGCATTGTTTTCAGAAGAGTAACCAAGATCTAGTATAGATATTTGTAGCCCTTCTTTATAGAGGATAGCAACACCCCCTCCTTTTTATACTTTGTGGTCTTGTCTCAAGATGTTGTACCCAGATGGAATAATTTCAACATCTTGTGTAGTGGGTTTTAGCCATGTTTCTGTTAAACAAAGTATATCAAAGGAATGAACATCCAGGAGAGCATGGAGGTGGGCAATTTTATTATTTATGCTGCAAATATTGAGATGAGCTATATAGAGCGAGGTGGGAGATTTATATTGGATATTTGGGGTAGAGGGAATATGAATGTGTGGCTCTGTGCTAGTTTGATTCCCTGGTCCTAGGTTGGGATGAATGTCCCCATCTAGTAAGGAGGGGTGTAATAGTTTGTTTAAGGGATTGTGGAGGTTAAAGTAATGGTGAAGAGGTTTTTTAGGTTTTAGATAGTTGTATTTGATATGGGTCAGTCTGTGATATTTAGCAGGTAAATAACTAGGTAAAGATGTTATATTTATGCATTCTGGGGAGTTCATTAGAGGTATAGTACTTGTTTGTGCATTAGGGAAGTTCAGCTGTAAATATTTTGACTGTTCATATGAGGTTGGCAGGCAGGCTGCTGTTAGAGAAAGTAGGAGAAAGACAATGATTAGGAGCATTAGTTGGATTCGGAAAGGTTGTGTTTGCATAGTGACTAATAAGCTTACTGGTGTTCTTTAAAGGGGAGGAGTTATACTAGGGGTGATTAGAGAAAGGTGTATGTAGAATGTTAACAAGTTGACTATTGTGATTGGATTGGAGAGGAAGAGGGTGTGGTGAGGATGTATAAGCTTAGGAGCAGTATGGGGTGGGTGGGAAATGGGGGTAGGTTAGGGGAGCGGAGTGAGCCCGCAGGGTGAACGGAGTGGGTAGAGACAAGAGAGGTAAGGAGCTGAAAAGAACAATCAGTTGAAGCAGGGATTGCGGTAGGTAACCCTAAATACTGGAATAAAGTTAAGAGTAGATAATACAGCTATTTGGAGGGTGTGTGAGAGCTAACAATAAAAATAAATAGATGTTATGTGCTACAGTTTAATAGCAAGTCTGTGGATAAACAGTATATTGCAAAGGTGTAGTACAGGTCAGGAGAAGGCTTCAAGGCCTGGAAGGGACAAGTCTGCCACCTGTTGGCCCAAATTAATTTATTGTAAGCAGGGTAAAAAAGGAAGGAGTTTAGGTTCCTAATGCAAGAAAAGGAGTAGTGGTTCCGAGTGTCTTTAAATGGTGGAAAAAGTGATTAGATTGGTTACAGAGTGGAGAGAGAGTAAAGCTGCTGGTTTTCCTGGCTAGCGCTTTATAGCCACCTAGATCTAATAATACGTTATAGGCTATACTGGCTGTGATAGTTTAGACACATACTCCCTTTACTGAGAAAGTACAGGGATAGGTTGCTCAACTGTGGAGACTGAAGGGAGTTTGGACAGGGTCCTTGTTCTTCAGGTTGTTAGTTTCTGTGTCCTAGAGCAGTGTACTCAGATTGGAGAGTTTCATGCTCCCTTTACTGAGAAAGTACAGGAATAGGTTGCTCAACTGTGGAGACTGAAGGGAGTTTGGACAGGGTCCTTGTTCTTCAGGTTGTTAGTTTCTGTGTCCTAGAGCAGTGTACTCAGATTGGAGAGCTTAGCCAGGATGCTGGGCCTGGAACACACAGCAGCTGGGGGCAGTAACATGTCTCACCTTTCATTCATTTTCTACAGTTATGCAAGAGTAGCATGTCATAGAGCATACAACTCTGCCCTCTAGTCACCCTTTTCTCCATATTTGTATTCAGTGCTATGTTTTATACTTCCCATGATTCAGCTGTCTCTGACCACATATTCTTATCCCCCAGTGCTTTGCTTGCTGTTAGCAGAGGCTGTATAACCGCCTTCTGTTTATGAATGTCTGCCTTCCCTTCAACTGTACTGTGTCATTTATTTCCTTGCTTTTCCCTTCTGGAAACCTGGTGCTTCCTATGCTGGATTTCCACTGTTAGAGCCATTTATCTTTTAACAAGCCTCTGTCACATTCCACTGGGAACTTTATGACTTTGGCCATTTTTACTTTCCCGAAGGTAATTTTCTTCAAGGACCTACTCGTTTTCAGTTTGTTGGAAATGGATTTTGGCCTGTCGTATTTTTCATATGGCAGCATATGGCAGAAATTTAATTTGGTTTCTTTAATAAAAAATGTTAAGTAATGGAGTTATGTACAGCATTTTGTGGGGTCCGTATTGAATGCATGGATTGCATTTAAAAGGATTTCAACTGTTTGACTACTGAATGATGAATGCCATTTGAATGAGTTTTCAAACTACAGAATCAGAAGATGTTAGCACAAAGTTGAGTATTTCTCAAACGGTTATTCTACCTCAATGTACCAAGCAGTATTTTGCTTGAAAACAAAGAAAAACAATTCTTGATATGTATTTGGAGGGGAAGGGTGTGCACCTAGCACTCATGTTTACTCTGTGTACAGTCTGTGAGGATGTACTCTGATGAAAAGGGAGTATGTTGGAAAATATCATTTTTACATATCTATGAAGTAATGCAGCCTTGACATATTTAGATTTTAGGGGGTGGAAGAGCTGAGCCCCTGTATTTAGGGTATAATGTAGAGCCCCTTTGCAAAAAATCAAACCATGTGTTAAAAGATTAAATACAGGTCTTTGATAAACTCTCCTGCTGTCAGTTGTTCAATTTTCATATCTTACAGCTATAATGTAATGAGAGCAATACCTTGATGTCCATTTTAAAATATCACTTTTGTAAGTAAATTCAAATGTTAGAGTGCCATTTTCAAGTAGCGTTAATACAACTTTTTTTGAGTCCAGTTGCAGTCTAACTATGGTCCAGCATGTTCTTGGGATATTGCTTGAACTAAACATTTTCTTGATGCCAACTCAGCAGCTATTTTCACTTTCTAGCCATCTCTTCTTGCGTGGAAACTGCTGCACAAAGTAATTACTGAGCTGATAAGTGCATGAGCAAACACACCTGAACTGCTTTCAAAAAAGGAGCTGGCATAAGAACGTTTCTAATATTAACATTAAATGGCGTAGTTTGCCTGCAACCCTGGATATTCCTACAGTAAATTTTGTCTGGTAAAAGTTTTCGTTGCTGTAAAGGGTGCCAGCCTAGCTAGATGGAATTTTGCAGATAATTCTGTCATTTGTAAATATTAATATAAGCCACAGGTTTGTTCTCTTAAATGGAAGAAAATTGTGTTAAATGTTGAACGTCAAATGTAACAGTGCACTGTGCCAGAAGAAAGCTGATAAGTCAAGCCTTGTATGACTGTTTGATCTCAAACTCGGAGCCGTGATGTCTGGACCAGCAGATTCTATTGTTTTGAGACTAGAGTTAATTGCTAGATTTTACATATATAATGTCTTTAATTGCTGTGGTTTCCTGACCAGGTGCAAGATCAAAGCTATGTTAACCTCTGAGTTTCTGTTAGCCTGGGAAACCAGAGAAGGATGGAAAATGAGTCAGCAGTGATGTATTATTAATTTAAAAGACTATCTCAGAGAGAGAGGATTTTGGATTTTGTCTAAAACTAACACCAACTCACCAGTACTCTGCTTTTGCTCTATATGTAAATTTATTTAGAACTGTGATTGCTCTTAGGAAAAAATAGAAAATAGTAAGTTTAGTCTAGCTGTTTTCTATATTTATGTCAGAACTATTCTACAGTATTATTTTAAGCATTTTCTTGTGATGTCTGAACTCTTGACTGGCACTGTGTAGTAAGTATTGTCTTGTGTTTTATTATTTATTATTAAATATTTTAAACCTTTCAATTGTGGCTGTTTTGTGTATAGATAATTTAAGCTGTAGAGTACATTGCATGTGTATAGTGATACTGTCCAAAGCCACTCCAATAGTCTTGCTGCGCACTATTACACAGTGAAACTGTTCACCCTTTGGGAAGGGCCTTAAGTAAGGGTCCTGGTGGCAGTGATTTCTACCTTATAGTCTGGAGACACAGCTACTGAACCTTTGCCAGCCTTCCCCAGGAGTGTCTGTGTGTTTGTATATAACCCATATCTCAAAGTGCATGTGTGTGTGTGTGTCAGCTACTTGGGCAGGGACACAAAGCACTGGTTGGACAGAGAGAGTGCTAGAAGGACTTGGCTTGGTACCCTGGCTAAGGACCCCACTCTATAGCTGTGCCAGTGGGGAGTCGTCTTGGGGATCTGGAGAGAAAGGGAGAAACCAGCCAGAGACTGACTGTGAACTCTCTGTGCTCTTAAGGGAAATTGTACTTTACTGTGTGTATATTTGATATCCTTACAAATGTGGATGCCCCTCACTGGTGTTAGTGGTGTGGACTGAGGCTCCTTGATTACTGGGCCAGTACACGGACATCGCATATTAATTTGTTGACAGTGGTGGGATATCCACACCGCATATTAATTGGTTGGCAATTGGCTTGTAGTGCTGTGTATAGTGAATTCCTGTAGCTTGTGTGCAGTGATCACTGAAGGTGTTTTTGTACTCTAAATAAATCAACCATGCAGTGAAAATTCAGAGTTCAGATCACAATTGTTTTATTTCTTTTGTTAGTTTTGTTAGTCAGGGAGAGCAGGAAAGCATGTCAGCAGAGGAGTATGGCAAGCTGTCAAGGAGCCAGTTGGCTGAGATGTGCCAGGCTAAAAGACTGGTGCATGGAAACCTGACTAAGGCAGACATGATTGCAGCTGTGGTCACAGCTGCATCAGAAAACAGTAATCAGGAGGGCGATCAGATTGGCCATGGAGATGTACAACACGCAGAGAATGGACAGCTCAACCTTTCTGCAGAGGACATAAAAATCCGTCTGGAGCTAAAGAGACTTTACTTGGAGGTCAGGCATTTGGAAACAGAAGCAGCAGAGAGACTGAGATGTCTACAGGCTGAGGAGAATGAGAAACTGCTACGCCTGGAAGCTGAGGAGAAGGAGAGGCAGAGGCAGCCTGAAAAGGAGATGCTGATGCTTCGCCAGAGTCATGGAGGTAATGGGGAAGGAAGTAACTGGACCACAGAAGCACAAAATGTCAGTAAATGTCTTCCACATTTTACAGAGGGGGATAATTTTGATAGTTTCACTCATATGTTTGAGAGGGTATGGAAACAGTATGATGTTGACCAAAGGCTCTGGGTACAGTTACTGGCCCCCTTACTCCATGGTAAAGCTGTAACTGTGTTGCCTAAACTTTCTGATCAGAAATTTTTTGATTATGGCAAATAAAAAAGATGAACCAAACCACAGCCAGCAATAAATTGATAAAAGAACTTTGTTTAATGATAAGCGCTTTCACAGCAAATAATGGCACTTCATCAGACACCCAAACACTGCAATATCATACATTTAAACAACAAACAAGCAATAAAATCAATTACTCAATTACATACAGAAATAAAACCATTGCATATTTAAAGGTACATAAAACTTAAGAGACTGATCATCTAAAATGTCCCCCTTGCCTGTAAAACTGGCTTTATGGAAATTTTATCACTAATTCCTTTGCCCACTCTAGCTCTCATCCTGATAATCCATTCTAATTTTGCTGTCTCAGTTTCATTTCTGATATCTCCCCCTCTCTCATTACTGGGGACTGTTTGTATAACCATGAACTTAAAAGTATGTGTATGGTTGTGTAAGTCCACATGTTTCGCTAGAGCATTGGACTCAGCACCCCTGGATATATCATATATATGTTCCCTCATACGCTCTTTCAGCATCCGATTAGTCTTGCCTACATAGAATGAAAAACCTGTCATACAATATGCCAAATAGATAAGGTCAGTGGTACTACAATCAGCCTTCAACTTAAATTCCCATACCTTTCCTGTGTCTGGATGAACAAATTTGTTGCTGTTATCTCTATATCTACAATAATTGCATTTTTTACATGGAATAGTACATTTGCTGAATATCAGGCTTAGCCTTATATACATTTCTAGGTCCACATAGCAGCCTTTTCAGGGATTTTTTTATTTTTAATTGTATAGCTGGGTTTACCCCCTACTAAGTCTCTAACTTTGTAATCTGTACATAGTATATCCCAGTTTCTCAAAGATGTCTTGCAGTAACCTTATATTACTGGAATATGTAACGGCATACACATATGTCTCTTAATATCATTAACAATACTATTGTTAGAGATGCTTTCTGAAAAATAGGGTTTACCTCTTCAATGGGGGGAGCACGAAAAAAGATAGGAAACAATGCTATTGAGGTATCGCTCGGCAGAACCATTTCAGGGTCAAGTTAACCATCAAGAAGATGTGGCAGCAGGCAAGAAATCGTCAATATGGAATATTTCATCCAGGATATTAACACCATCAGAGATAAGTGTCCTAGAGAAAGGTATGACTTTTATACCAGCGGACAGAATGAGACTTACAGATATTATTGAATTAAAAACATTTACGCGTAACCTAATGCTTAATTTGCATTTTGGGAATGAGAGCAATGGGGATAGTAATCCTAATAGGTTTCGTAAACATAGTACTTTCATACCTAAAAATAATTCAGTAATTGAAGCTTTTAAAAGGATTTGTATCAAGGAAATGTATAATTTGTATGATAACAATGTAAAAACAGAGACCTTTTCTAACTTGAACTTTACAAGAAGATAACTCAATATCTATAAGACCTGCTAACAAAGGAGGCCCCTTGGTTGTCATGGATTATGGTTATTATAAAGACACCATGAATATTATGTTGAGTGATCCTAAAGTTTATGATGAGATTAATTTTACTAAGGTGAAACAATGTATTATGAATGTTTACAACAGCTTATATGAATGTCTGCAGTGTCGAATTATAGATTATGAATTGTTTAGATATTTGGTTAATGAACCTATGGTACCAATCATACAAGGACTACCAAAGGTACATAAGCACCTTACACAACCCTCTATGTGACTAATTGTGGCCGGCAGGGGTGGTGTACAGAGCCATTGAGTATATATGTTGTAAAGCACCTTAAACCTATTATAGCTAAAAATGTATATATTCTCAAGGACATTAAACAGTTTTTGACTGATTTATATGCATTCATTAGTAATAAAGAAACCATTGTTAATTGTTTGATTTTTACCTTAGGTGTTCAGTCGCTTTTCACCACTATTCCTAACAATATAGGTATAGAGATGTTTAAACAGTATTTGTCAGATGATGCTATGTATGACCTCAAGTTTATAAAATTGCTTTCTTTGTTTGTGGAGTTGATTTTAGAGAACAATATATTGTTATTTGAATGTGTTTTATATAGACAAAGGGATGGTGTAGCTATCATGTGCAAATAGCTGTGCCAACTTTGTCATGGCCAGTTGGGAAGGGAGGCATTTGAATGCTTTTGAGAGGAAAGGACAGTTAATTTTCTATTGGCGTTTTGTTGATGATTTATTTCTGTTGTGGGAAGAGGATGAAGATTCTTTGAAGTATTTTTATGAAACTGTTAATAATAGTAACAAATTCCTTAAATTACCATCAATAGCTTTTACAACAACATTGATTTCTTGGATATGAAAATAATAAGAGATGGGACAGGGAGATTTGATACTCAGATTTATAGGAAAGAATGTTATAGGAGTTCTTATCTTCATAGGCAGAGCATGCATCCAGGCCATATTTTTAAGAATATTATTAACGGCCAAGGTTTAAGAATCTCTAGATTAGTGGCAGTTGATGCAAAATTTTTGGATGAAGTTGAGAGTCTAAAAGACAAATTTATTGATAGAGACTACACAGAAATAAAGGTTACAAGTATACTTTCTCCAATACCTGAATTTAGAGGGGCAAGAGGTAAACCCTATTTTTCAGAAAGCATCTCTAGCAATAGTAATGCTAATGATATTAAGAGACATATGTGTAGGCCTGTTACATTTTAAATTGGTATATATATATATATATATATATATATATATATATATATATATATATATGCACAGATGAGAAAGTTAGAGACTTAGTAGGGGGTAAACCCAGCTATACATTTAAAAATAAAAAAATCCCTGAAAAGGCTGCTATGTGGACCTAGAATGTATATAAGGCTAAGCCTGATATTCAGTAGATGGGTACTTTACCATGTAAAAAATGCAATTATTGTAGGTATATAGATAGCAACAGCAAATTTGTTCATCCAGATACAGGAAAGGTATGGAAATTTAAGTTGAAGGCTGATTGTAGTGCCACTGACCTTGTCTATTTGGCATATTGTAAGATATGTTTTTCATTCTATATAGGCAAGACTAATCGGATGCTGAAATCGGATATGTATGAGGGAACATATATATGATATATCGGGTCTATATTAGATGAACGAAAGTTCATCTTAGCGAATGCTCACATGAGCGAATATTGCTGAACTCGAAACTGCAGCTGTGAGATCGTGGTACAGTGAAGATGGGAATATTTGCCCTTTCCTCACTGTAGTGCGATCTCGGAGTTGGAATATATATTTAGTGTGGGGCGCAGCCCCCCACAATTGCAGTTTCGAGTACCTGGATATTCGCTCATGTGAACGTTCGCTAAGATGAACTTTCGTTCATCTAATAAAGACCTGATATATCCAGGGGTGCTGAGTCCAATGCTCTAGCGAAACATATGGCCTTACACAACCATACACATGCTTTTAAGTTCATGGTTATACAAACAGTCCCCAGTAGTGAGAGAGGGGGAGATATCAGAAATAAAACTGAGACAGCAGAATTAGAATGGATTATCAGGATGGGAGCTACAATGGGCAAAGGAATTAATGATACAATTTCCATAAATCCAGTTTTACAGGCAAGGGGACATTTTAGATGAGCAGTCTCTTTTAAGTTTTATGTACCTTTAAATGTGCAGTGATTTTATTTCCATATGTAATTGAGTAATTGATTTTATTGGTCATTTGTTGTTTAAATGTTGAAACACAGGTGCCCAGTAGGAAGGTAGCTGGAATAAAGAAGCTGAACCACGACAAAGTAAAATCTTCTTTTTTAATACAAAATGGTGAGCGCTTTTGCAATGGTAACCATTGCTTCATCAGACAGTTCATTCAAACAGCACTTAAATACTTTAATTCATTACTAAAAATAGTATTATTATTTTTTATTTTAACCTTCTAGATTTTAGCACTGGCTTCAATGGAACATTATCATTCAAACCCAAACCTCTGTGTGCTCCTAAACGCAAAATCCATTTTACTTCCATATTTTCAGTAGTATTGACTATGTCCCCCATCCAATTCACTGTAGTTACAGAGAACAATCCCCTAACATGGTTACACACAGCCAGCCAGCAAAATGCCGAGTTGATAAGATGGAGCTTATAATATGTTAGTGCAGCACCACAGTGGGGTTAGCAATGCCAACGCAGATGGGCTGTCAAGAGAATGGGGTAAGGTATACTCAGATAGACCTAACCTTGTCAAGCAACATTTCTCAAGGGTCACTTGAAAAACTAGCTTGAGTTCTCCGGGGAGGGGGAGATATGTGAAGGCTGCCAGCCTAGCTAGATAGAATTTTGCAGATAATTCTGTGATTTGTAAATATTAATATAAGCCACAGGCTTGTTCTTTTAAATGGAAGAAAATTGTGTTAAATGTTGAACGTCAAAAAATTAACAACAGTGCACTCTGCTGGAAGAAAGCTGATAAGACAAGCCTTGTATGACTGTTTGATCTCAAACTCAGAGCCGTGATGTCTGGACCAGCAGATTCTTTCTATTGTTTTGAGACCAGAGTTAATTGCTAGATTTTACATATATAATGCCTTTAATTGGTTTCCTGACCAGGTGCAGGATTAAAGCTATGTTAACCTCTGAGTTTCTGTTAGCCTGGGAAGCCAGAGAAGGATGATGTAACCTAAAATGAGTCAGCAGTGATGTATTATCAATTTAAAAGACTGTCTCAGATAAGCGAGAGAGAGCATTTTGGATTTTGTCTAAAGCTGACAACAACTCACCAGTACTCTGCTTTTGCTCTATACGTAATTTATTTAGAACTGTGATTGCTCTTAGGAAAAGATAGAAAATAATAAGTTTAGTCTAGCTGTTTTCTATATTTATGTCAGAACTATTCTACAGTATTATTTTAAGGATTTTTCTGTGATGTTTGAACTCTTGACTGACACTGTATAGTAAGAAGTATTGTCTTGTTATTTATTATTAAATATTTTTAAAGCTTTCAACTGTGGCTGTTTTGTGTAGAGATAATTTAAGCTCTAGAGTACATTACATGTATATTGTGATATTGTACAAAGCCACTCCAATAATCTTGCTGCTCAGTCACACTTACTATTTGGATATCAGTAATATTACACAGTGAAACTGTTCACCCTTTGGGAAGGGCCTTAGAGTAGCTGATAAGTAAGGGTTCTGGTGGAAGTGATCTCTACCTTATAGTCTGGAGAGAAAGGGCACAGCTACTGAACCTGTGCCAGCCTTCCCCAGGAGTGTCTGTGTTTGTATATAACTCATATTTCAAAGTGTGTGTCAGCTACTTGGGTAGGGACAGGAAACACTGGTTGGACAGAGTGCTAGGAGGACTTGGCATGGGACCCTGGCTAAAGACCCCACTCTATAGCTGTGCCAGTGGGGAGTCGTCTTGGAGATCTGGAGAGAAAGGGAGAAACCAGCCCCAGACTGACTGTGATCTCTGTGTGCTCCTAAGGGAAATTGTACCTTACTGTGTGAGTATTTGATCCAATGTGGATGCCCCTCACTGGTGTTAGTGGTGAGGATTGAGGCTCCTTGATTACTGGGCCAGTGCACAGGCATCACACTTGCTTTAAAAAGATTGTCAGTATATGAACAATCACTACATTGTGAAAGTTGACAGTAAAGTACTGATATTATCCTGCGACCCACCTGGAGGCTGTACTCCCACCCCCCAAATCACTATAACCGATATTTTACAACACCTTATTATTTAATATCTGTCAGTGGGTCTTAGCTAGTGTATATTAACTTTCCAAATTGCTAGAGTAAAATTGCTCGTATTGGCATTAACATTCTGTGTCCCTTAGACTTGGAACAGTATTTATTGTAGTTATCGGTGAAACTTAACAATTTTTGCTTAGTAAACTCTATATTCCTGATTGTTTCTGAAGACACACTTCCCCTAAGAGTCTACCCTATGAGATGTGAAAAATGCATAGCCTGTAATCTGTAGGCCAATAGTCACTCAGTCACTCTATAATCATTTTATACTGCTAATATATACATACACTCCTCTACCATGACTTGTCGTCTCCCTCAAACATTTCTCACCCCATCTATCTGTTTTCTATTCTTACTCCTTTTATACCACGCTACCTCCTACTCCTATAACCAACTCCACTACTCCTTCCTGTCCTACCCCACACTCCCAGCCTTCTTCCTCATCCTACTAAAACACATTTCCACAATATATCCGCCTGTCTAGTTCAACCCAACCCACTCCACTATTTCAGATTAAAACTTTTCCCCCTCAATTAAATACTACAAACCTAACCTAATTCCTTACTATCCACAACTATTAAAGACCAAATAAAAAATGTTACTACCCTTCTGCAACTACATCTGCTTAGCAGGGGACATACATCCAAATTCTGGACCAAATACTTCCTGTAGTCCCAATCCCCCTGTCACAAGCAATAAAACCAATCATAAATAATTCAAATTCTTCACCATCAATGCCCAAGGTCTAAGAAATAAAGTAGCCCACTTTCATGCTTGGCTTAACTACAACCTACCCGACATTGCAGCCATCTCAGAAACCTGGTTAAAACCTCATATTTTTGACTCTGAAATCCTCCCTCCTGGATTCCAGTCCCTCAGACACGACCGCTTAAATAGAAAAGGGGGTGGGTAGCCTTAATCTACCCTAACCTGCTATCCATCTCTCCCTACCCCAATCCTATCCCTCCATTCAACAATGCAGAACTCATAATAGGCCTACTAAAACGAAATAACCACAAAAGCATTTGTATCATTGCCCTCTACATTCCCCCTGGTAAGAACACCACCACTCTTGAAGAAATCCTCCTCTGGACCTCTACCAGTATTAAGCTAGAGACCTTCATACTTGGAGATGTGAAGATGTAAATAGCAACTAGAATAAAACCAGCAACCCAAATCCCACCATATCTATCAATTTATTTAACTATACACAACTAGCTCCATTACCAGAACCAACAAAACAAACCCCCCAGGTACCACACTAGACTGGATTCTAGTATCCCACCCTAATAAAGTCATAAACTCTGTCATTATACCTGACCCTATGGGAGACCACTTGCCAGCTTTCATCCACAGAGCTACCCACTCCTCCCCTCACCTACACCAATATACTCACACACGTAACTTCATAAACTTTAACCCCACTACTTTCTCTGATGCCCTAAAACAAACAAACTGAAACCCCCTAAAAACTCTTCCACTAGACAATGCCGTAGAATTCTTCAACTCAACCTTCTTAAACATCCTCAACTCCCTACCTCCACCAAGAACAAAAAGAGTAAAAACCAAGACCGCCCCATGGCTAACCAAAGATACCAAAAAATGTATGCTACAAAAAGATAAATCCTGGAAAACATACCATCAAAATAAGCAGCCAGAAACTCTTCTTAAATATAAATAACTCCTCAACCTTGTTAAAAAAACAAATCATCAGAGGTAAAAAGTCCTACTATATTAAGCTCCAGTCTAACCAATCAAAAAATCCCAAACATTTCTGGAATTCCATTAATTCTCTTCTCAACCCAGGCACGGAAAAAAATCCCTGCCCTGACACCAGCAAATCTGATCCTGAAATAGCCTCCCTATTCAATTCCTTCTTCACCAAATCCATAGCAGAACTGACTGAGACCTTCCCTAACAACAACCCTTCCCCTCAACCTATCCAATCTTCCTCACCCCCTACACAACCCTCTGCCCCAATCCTCCTCCAGTATTTGAACTTAAACCCATCTCAACCTCCCACATAAAAAAAAATACTCTCTAAATTAAAACCATGCTCCAATGCCCCTGACAATATCCCATCTTCCTTCCTAAAAATAGCTGCAGATGGTATTGCTCTCCACATCAGAATCTTGATCAATAGATCCATGCAGGAATTTTATGTGCCCAAATGATGGCGTGCTGCCTTTATTCTACCTCTCCATAAAGGAGGCAAAACAATAGCATCTCTAACTACCGCCCCATAGCTATCCTCTCCCCAATCTCTAAACTCCTGGAAAAATGCATCCATCTTCAGTTTATGCCATTCCTAGCCAATCACCAACTAATTACTCCAACCCAACACAGATTCCGATCTGGCCATAGTGCTATCACTGCCCTTCTCTCTTTCTTAGACACAGTAAATCTTGCCCGTGACTCTGGAAAAATAGTATCTACAGTTCTACTTGATCTGTCCAAGGCATTCGATACTATCTCCCACACCCAACTCTTTAACCACCTTTCTAGCCTTCATCGCTCCCAGAACTCCTTATCCTGGTTCTCAAGCTACCTCTCTGACAGGTCCCAAGCTGTGAAGTGGGGGAAAGGCACCTCAACCCCAGGTATCCATACTTGGTCCAATGCTGTTCAACATCTTTATTAATGATTTCCAAAAAGCCATACCCAACACCAAAATCGTACAATATGCAGATGATTCAGCTTTAGTCTGCTGCACCTCTAACCTCTCAGAGGTTCAAACAGTGGCCCAAACTTCTTTCTTGTCCACTGAAAACTGGATGCTTCAAAACCACCTCTTGCTAAATGCCAACAAATCCAAAATACTATTATTCTCTCCCTCAAAAGCTTCCTCTCTTGATAAAATCTCGTTCCAAATTATTAGCCAAAACAACTATACTATAGAGGTTGTTCCCTTCGCTAAACTACTTGGGGTTACAATTGACGAACATCTAAATTTCGACTCTCATATCCAGCAAAACATTAAGAAAACCCATATAAAACTTGGCATGCTATACAGAAACATCCACTTTTTCTCTCCTCCCACCAGACAAACTCTTGCCACTACCTATCTACTCCCTTCACTAATGTATGGTGCTCCTCTACTAACAAACTTATCTGCCTCTCTCTCTCCTCTAAATTGGAAGTCTGTTATAATAAGATTTCTAAATTTGCCACCAAAGCCAAATTCTCCTCCCATCATTGTACTGCCCTTCATTTGTTAAATTGGCTTGAACTCTCCAACCATCTAGGCTGTCTCCAGATTACTACAGCCCACAGACTAATTTTTCAACCTACTAAGTGCCCGACACTAACCAACATCCTTCAACCTTGCATCCCACAGAGAACTCTAAGATCTACTCAGCAAAAGCTAATCACTGTCCGCAAATCCAATCGTCCTGCTGGTTAGCTTCTGCTATTATTTTCCTTATCTAAAAAATGGAATTCTTTTCCATCCGGAATTCTCTTCCATCCTGTCTAAGGACTTGTGAAAACTTTGAAGCCTTTAAAACTCAGCTACACTCCTATCTTTCCTCTTACAGGAAATGTAACTGCACTCTCCCCACCTAGCCTAATAATTTATCCACCCCTTAAACTCCTGTCTAACTCTGAGTACAAGCTAACCTAACTTAAATGTACATATTGTAAACATCACAACTGTACACATTATAAATAACCTTTACCACCTTTTTTCTCTGTTTTCCTTCTCAGTCTTTTTTCTCCCTCACAATTAAGTTACCACTGCCATCCTAAATATTTAGATACTATGTAATCAAATAATTTATTCCTGTTCTTTAGCATAAAATGAAATTGTAATTGTGTTTTCTTTACTATGATTGTATCCGTAACTACTTTATGTAATGCCATCCTAAATATTTTGATACTATGTAACCAAAGAATTTATTCCTGTTCTCTAGCATAAAATGAAATTGTAATTGTGTTTTCTTTACTATGATTGCACCTGTAACTACACTATGTAATGCGGAGCTTTCCTCCCCGGGCTTCCATTGTAAATGGGCTCCCTGAGCCCAGGGGACCTCCCCAGTCATCAAACTGGAAATTCATAAATAATCACTCAAAATGGCAGGTAACAGGTAGTAGCATTCTGGGAATCGTCAAGACAGACTTTGAAGAATAATAAGCAGCCCATAGGAAATAGTATTACTAATGCAGGTCTAAGCTCCACAGACCTATGGTCGTGCCTCAGACTGGGAGGTGCAACAACTTGCAGTCCTGACATTGCACTGCTTCATTGTCCTTCTACATGTTTCTCAGCATAAATGTAAAACACTATCCTGGCCATCATTTCACACTGGATTGGGCATTCCTAACATAACCAACGTGCATATCCATTACATTATGCATTAACATCGACTGACTGCCTGAAGTAATAGATTTGCATGTGTTGGGGAAAGTAGTTGGTTACAAATATTCATTAACTCCATTAGTTAATGAATATTTATACAATGATTCCTGCCCAGCTGAAGCATTGATTAGAATGGATACGTATAACCAACTGAAGTTGTTGTGCTGTTTAGGGCAGATCCTTGAGACAGCATCATACAGTTTGATAACTGCCTAATAAAGTGCTGTGGGAGAGTAGGGGGTGTAGACAGATATTTATAGTTTGTTCTCAGACCTCATGATGTTGCCCCCGATCATTTAAAATCTACTCATCCCCTAACTGCAGTCTATGTACACTTTGGAAAGTGACACATTATTTGCAATTGTTGCCAATTATAACCATAAAAACGTTATTTTTTAGAGGTGCATTCCTATCAGGTAAGCATGTCTTATATAGTTGGATACAGCAGTCACTAGTTTAGACAGTTTTAAGTCTTTTGAGCTCTTTAAAATAAAATATATCTAAGATATGCTCAGAAAAAAAATATTAATTTGTGTACACTGAGTATGGCTTACTACACCCTTGTGCTGGAGTACAAATAGTAAGGAAAGGCCTTATTTTGCAGAAGGTCACTGGTTTTACCTTATACTTTTGCCCTGCCCTTCATAAAATTGTTGATCTTCTGGTAAGTTATTGAGGATTACAGTCAGTAATTCTCAAAGTTGCACTTTTCATAAATCTTCATGTTCAGAAAATGCATGTTGAGGCAAATCCTGTTATATTAACTTTTTTTAAGTGAATTAGATTAGTAATGATGTTCTCACACAGGAAAACTACAACAAAAGCTTTAACTTTCTCATATTTATACTGTTGCACATTGCAATCACAAGTAGCTTGCTTTGTGAATATTCATTACCTACCTTCTGTAGCGTAGTCTTCACATAGGTAATGAATATTCATTAAGTATGAACAGAGCACTAGGGATGTCAGTAAATTATATTGGCAGTATGTGGATGGAGTTGGCTACTGTGCATCTGGGTTGGACGGAATAGTGTTCTACACTATTGCCAGTTTCTCATTTACTCCTCCCTAATCAATAATCCCTAAGTTATATGTACATAAAATTGATGATCAAAAATACCAATTTTTATATGCCATCACAGAAGGTCAAATGTCACAAGACTGCCCATTTAAAATAAAAAGAACAACAGCAAAAAGTTACAATAGTCTTTGAGAGAACCATCCCCTCAGCACCTCTTCAACACTCCTGCAGCCTAATTAGTCTACCTCTGAGTCTGTATACCGTCTGGGGAGAAAACACATCTTTTTCCTGTGAGTGTGCATCCTCTGACTTGTTGGCAGTGGCTAACTTCTGACAGTCCTGTGTACATTTGAATGTCAGCATTGTGTTTGTCAGCTTTCTGCACAGGTACCAGTCCCTAGGCACACTGATGCACCTATCAGAGTGCCTTGCTGGGAAACAAATTCCGTGCCTCTTTGTCTCTTTGCTGACTGTGTGAGAAACATTAACTGATAAAGATTAGCTTTCAAACATGCTCTAACGCAGGATATGTTTTTTGAATATTTAGCACCAGCAGCACTGACCTCACCAAAGTCCTTTGCTATTGGGCACAAAATAGTATATTTATACTCTTATGGTACTCAGCATTTGTGAAAATACCACCTTTTCTCCATTTGTCACTAAAACCAAACTATTTTAAGACTGTGTTGATTGTCCCTTAGATTATACATTAGTCCCCCGACCTTTCCACTTCACTGACCAGGTCTAACCTTGATGCAGTAACTTTTTAGTTTTTTTTTTTACTTTTTGCTAGACTACAGTAACTTGCAAATTTAATAATAATGTCACATATGCATGTCTTCATTCAAATGTAGTATGTTAGAATAATTTTGTAGTTGGAATTATTTTAAAAAAGCTCACAAATCTTCTTTCCTGACTCTGAAGAGAAGGAGTAAAAATGCAATATGTCTGAGTTGGTAGAATGTCATGTACTCTGCTGGTATGACAAGAAATTAAAATAATTTTTAATCACTCATCCAGATAAATATGCCCATACACCACTATAAGTCAGGGAGATGTGGTTTTCAAAAATGAATGAATGAATAGATCAAAAACTGTAATAAATGTTTTCTTTTTGTTTGTGAAGGAGCACAATGCGTTTGTTACTTATCTTCCTCTCTTTCTGTTCATTGGTTATCAGTCCATTTCCTATGTAATTATTGTTCTGCCTTTTTGTGTTTGTGATTGTCTGCCCATTTCTATATCACTGGTTGTATATGTATTAATTAATGCACATGTCTGACAATGGAATATTTTTGAACAAGGGTGGTCTGTGATACAGCAGTATGCGTGTTGCTGCCTCACAGTGCTTGGTTCTACAGTTAGCTTGCCTGCTAGGGTGACTTCTTTGTAGAGTCTGCACATCCTCCCTGTGACTGCATGGGATTTGAACGTCTCGCTCAGAAAAATAAGGGTCATTATCAGGAAGAGCAGTGGAGGTCTGACTACCAAACAGATTACACTAAAGCTCTTGCCATGTTAAGGAACACTGGAAGTTATAACTGTGATAGAATATTGCTGGTTATGTGAACAACATGCAAGAGATGAAAACAGTTGCATATTCAGTGCAAATGCATTGATAACACTAATGGTAAACAGGTATTTTGCTACAATTAAATCAAAATTAAAATAACAGGTTATGGTCATAATATTTCTTCAGTATAACAAAGATGAAAATAAACAAATGCCACTCTTAAGGAAAGAAGGGTGCAACTAATCCCACAGAGGTAAAGCAAATATAAGCTCTTTTCTTAATAAAGGAGGAACTTTTATGGAATATAGTTAAGGAAGAACTACCTCTAGGGCAAGAGAAGCATAAGCAGGCAAACATTTCTTAAGTGCACATTTTAAGTCGATTTTTCAATTTTAAAGGAGAATAGGGAAGAGTCGTAGGTGAAGGTGGGTGGGGTTTTTGCTCAGCATTAACCTATATATGCATTTTAACAATGTTTGTCTCTAGGCGAGCTGTTAGAACAGAGAGCAAGGCTAGCAGTGTGCTATCTGAAGATGGATGTTAGTTTTCTGGTAAAAAAGGAAGTTCTATAACAGGTAGTTAATGTAATAAAATGGAACATACTTTTTAAAGGGACTTTTTTAATGGGCACACCTGGGATACTGGGAGGCATGTCACATGAAAAGGTAGAGAATTTTGGATTTAGAAAATGAAGGTTAGAACATACGATCATTTTCTTGCTGGTGAACAGAAGGTTCCAGTTAAGGACAGCACTTTGCATGAAGAAAGAAGTCATTTAACAGTGTACAGCACTCCATGCTGCTGGTGTGTGTCCTTTATTGGTGAGTTAACATGAAGTTTTTATCTCCTGTGTTGATTGTGATGGATAACAAAGCATGTCAGTTCTGTAATAATATATGTGGCATTACCAGAGTTTATGTGAAGTTGTGAGCCTTCTTAGTAAAAAAAAAAAAAAAAAAAAAAACTGCATTCAGAGTTACAAACTGTTGGCTGAAATGCTAGTAGCTGATGCTATGAATATTTTAAAGGGGTATTGCTGGGATCCTTACCCCATCTCTCCTACTATAACACCCCACCCATTTAGGTAAACAAATAAGAGTCATTATCAGGAAGAGCAGTGAAAGTCTGACGTCTTAAGCAGTGAAAGCCTGACGTCTTAAGCAGTTTATGCCCATAGTAAGGAACACTGGAAGTTATAACTGTAACAGCAAGTTGCTGGTTATGTAAACAACATGCAAGGAGTGAAAACAGATATCAAATTGTAATTTTTGATTGAGTTTGTACAACGTTTAGTTGCTTATATATTATATGGATAACAAAGCTGATGTTTTAAAGTAAAAAGACAAAATGGTTGCCAATTTCAATATTTGATGAAATGAATGCAATGATATGCACAATGATTTTTCCCTTGTTTTCTGAAATCCCTGTCATTTTTCAGGTGATTTTTTTGTGGCCAGTATTATATTTATAGTGTTGTATTGGTGTTTTGTCTATTAATAAGTAGAGGTGGAATGACTTTTTTAATGCTTTTTTCTATATTTCTTTGTTGAACAGCATGCGACCCAATATTTTCCTGGGAACTTGTGAAGGTTCCACTCAATACAAGAAGTGGTATTATGAGCTGATTGTGGATTACGTGGAGCCTTTTGTAACAGCTCAAGCCACTCAACTAAGAGTCGGCTGGGCTATGACAGAAGGATATAGCCCCTACCCTGGTGGAGGAGAAGGATGGGGTGGCAATGGTGTCGGGGATGATCTTTATTCTTACGGCTTTGATGGTCTGCATCTGTGGTCAGGTAAGAGCCTTCATTCACTTTGATTCATTCCTTCAAGGTCAGGCTCTGTTTAGTAAATCAGTGTCATAGTTAACAAATGACATTGGAGGAAAAATATCTGTGCGTAGGAAGCCTTTGTCACTGAGCAGTTTCCTATTATTCAACTTTAGGGAATCCATTTAAGTAGCAGGTGCAGGTTTTGTCTACATTTTTACTGCTGTGCAAACGATTGTCCTGGGAAGTTGTCAGTACTTAATCAGTAACAATTGTTTGCATTCCTACTCACTGTCATTAGTTTACAGCTATAAGATAACACTAGAAGACATGGCAAAAACATGTTGCATACTTTTCTGTACTCAGTTTTAGATTTTTATCTCAAAAGAGACAGCATGTTGGTAGTAGATTTTGTTAACATTATTTCCTTGTAGTATTGTAATGTGTTACTAAATATGTAAGTGTGTTTTAGGGAATGTGCATTGAACTGTGTAGCTTATAAAAACAGTTATTTTGGAGCTTTTGCTCTCTAGTTTAGTTCTGTTCATTTTATTCCTTCCATAGAGTCTGGAAAACATTTTTGAACCATTAAAGAAGCTTGACCTTTACTCCAGGATATAAAACTTTCTTTTTGCTTGAGGATTTCGAGGACTTGTAAACATTGTGAAGGAGAAGGAGGAATTAAAAAAGGGAACTGTAGGCAATTTAACTACATTTGATGTAAAAATCCAGATGTTGGAAGAGATTATATTCTCATTCATTGAGAATGCATTTTGTCAGTGCTGAACTTGTCAACCAATTCTGTCAAACAATCACACAGGAAAGAAAGACCAAAAATCCAGTAGAAGTAGAAATCTGACCTCACCCTTCTCTTTCAAACTTCCTTTCTGCAGGAGAACTTTCCCCTGCACCCTCACACCCCTGAACAGCTGCTCTGAGATTGCCATATCACAGAGAAAAGGGAATATTCCATGAAATGGCTATCTCGGACTTGGTATATGCAAGTCTGTTTTTTTTTTGGTGGGGGGTTGGCCATTCAGGACTTGTTAATGTGGGTCCTGACCATGCAAATGGTTACCAGTTAGTTGCCAAATTCATTTTACTCTGAAATGTAACATTATAGTATAAAGATTCAAGTCTGAATTGAAACAAGGAAGTTTACCACTTCTGCTGCTAAGCTGAGAACACTGCCTAGAACTATTGGTATGGTGAGAACTGCATTCAAAAAAGGTTTGAGGTCAAGATATAAATTAACATTTGGAATTGTCTTAAACAATACTTTAGCTATGAAAGAAGGATGTAAACCGGTGCAACATTTATAAGTAAGACCAGCTGTAGTGAGGTGTAATAGTGTACGAGAAAAGACAAAAAAGTAAATGTAATAAAGTTAAAATATTGTACCAGTGCTCTTAGAACCAACATGAGCTGCTCAGTGTAAATTGAAATGAAGCAAAAAAAATTGCCATGCATATACTGATACAGAAGAAAGGAACTAGATAGTGCTACTAAGAACAAACTGTTTATTACAAAACAACGCTTTCAGGTAAGAGAACCCTTCATCAGTCTTTTTTTAAAGGAAGCAAGTACTAAAAGAGCTGAAGAGAAGTTTGCATAGAGGGATAAAAACTAGACAATGACTCAGATGATTTCATTGTGCTTGATATCTTGGACAGTGGAAGAACAGGCAGAGGAAGAGAGGAAAATGACACAAAAGAGCAGGTTCACCATTTTGGAGGGTGAGATTCTGAGAGCCCCAGTGGATACTGGAACCACTGGAAGTGCTTTCCTCACTAAAGAGGTAGGGCCACTTTGGGAGCATTCTTCTTACAAAACCAGAAGATACATCCCTCAGTTACACCCCTCACACACCACCCCTTTTGGGGCACTGTTACATGCAATCAGGGAAATTTTAGAGCTTAAAGGGAAAACCCCCCAGATTTCTCAAACCACAAACTGACCATCACTGCTTGGAAGGTGTGTAATCCACTGGGCACTCTCCTTTTCCAGACATGAAAAGTTCAACTGACAGGCATAAGGAAGGCTTGATAGTTATTCAGACCAGGGTTAGTTTCTTATTGTGTGTATGCCAAGAAGACTGAAAGAAAATAAAAAAAATATGAGTTACCATAAACAGAACAAGAGACAATGCTTGCAGGGCCTGTCATACTGCAACCAAAATATTATGAAAGCTGTAACTCGCTGTGAGTGTATGAGCATGCAAGGTTGTTACATTGGTGTATTGTGCTCATGAGCATGTGACACTGGTCAGCCAGTCTTACCACTTAAATACACTGTAGGCATGTAGGTATTTTCCACTTGGTCTGGTCTTACTCAGGGACAGTCAACATGGTGTCTAATCAGCACCTCCCAAAACAGAAGTGCCCATGCCTTTGGCTGTTCATTTCTGTTTTACAAGCAAAGTAACTCTTGCCTTGCTTGTTTGGCAAAGTGAGGCTGCAGCTTACATCTGTAGTAACCTTGTTTCATACTACTTGTCTTATACCCAAAGGAAATTTGGGCATGCTGGCTTGGGGTATGACTGGTTTGAGAGCCTAATTCTCCCCGTCTTTGCTTTAGGAAGGATCTTCTATTTTCAGTGATTACCTGATAGTTTGCGACTTATGTTAAATCAGTTTATTAATGGCAATTAACTTTTAGAGAATGATAAAGGTGTAAGCCAGTGCACAGTTGGCATAATGGTTAAGGTCTTCTCCTCCCACACACAAAATAAAAGTTGATCCTGATGTCTGGTGAGTGCCTGTGTTGAGTTTGCATGTTCTTCCTGTGTATCTGTGGGATTCCTCCCACCTCCCAAAACATGCTGGGTGTTTCCATCTCAAACTCACCCAAAAATGGAGTTGTAGACAGAAGCACAGACTCTAGATGGTGCCTTCTGGGGTAAGAATTGTATAGCCCTACCACTTTGGGCATCAGCTGTGGTGTGCAAAGTCCTCTAAATAAGATCAAAAACAGTGCAGAGTGTCAGGGTTACTGATTTGGTCAACTTGACTAATGTCACCAAAAAGAAATTGGACATGGATATTTACCAGTGATAAGTAGGTTGAGGACCTGGCCTACTCTGACCTATGCTAATGGTGGGAGGGGTCTGTGTGCCCTGGTTGACTGGAGTGTGTTCAAAAGGAAAGCCTAGCAACTGTGGGTTAATAAGTTAATGTCTGGCCCTTGTCCATTTGCCCAGCTTGGGTTAACTCTGTTGAGTGAAAGATGGATCTAAAACCAATGAACCTTTCAAACATGAGCTAAGGATTAGTACACTCAGTCTAGGTTCACTAACAGGATGCAGCTTGGATGTGTATGTCATGATGGTAGGGAAGAAGCTGGGTATCTTCTGTATTCTGTCTTGGAATCCAGAGTCAGCTACTTAGGGAGAGGACAGACTACTCAGGAGTAGGACATACTAGGTCAGAAAGAGGCTTCAGAAGACATTAAGAGACATCATCTGGACTACTCATGGCAATCAGACTTCATAATCTCAGCCTGTGCCCCACAGCAAGGCTGTGATAATGAGCAAGAGAGGGCATTTGGGCAGTAGTTTCAGGACCTGCTAGATAAAGGACAACATGAATTGATGTTAATACACAGATCAGGACAGATAGAACAGGATATGAGGACTGCCTGGATCCATGTGGACAGTAATAAAGAAGGACTTCTGTCTGGAAAATGGCTGGATGGGGGCCAACACATGGGTCAGGAAGAGATAGAGTCACAAGATCACTTGTAAAATAGGCCAACATGCAACTCAGGTAGACTTCTTAGTAGGAAAAGAGCATTGGGTTAGAATCAGTACTTGCAATGTTATCTCCAAAGAAATAGTCGGCCCATAGCATAACCCACTGGTTGCAACAATCAGCTGCTAACATTGGTCAGAGAAGGTTCTAAGGTCAACAAAGATTGAATTGAAGACCTGAAAATTACTGGGGAGAAGGCACAAGATTTCAAGGAAATATTCAGGGATCTAGTATCTTGGGAAAATAAGGAAATAGGTAGAGATGAAGAAGAATATCAGTGCCTCAAAACAGCTTGTATGAGGACTATAGAGCAGATTTTCAGTTGTGTCAGTTATGGAAATAAGGTACATCAGAAAGCTAATGGTGTAATGCAGAAGTTCAGGACATTATCAAAAGAAAAAAAAAAACAGTGCAAGAAAAAGTGGGAGATAGAAAAGACAGACCATGCTAAGAAGGAATACTACAAGGAGATTAAGACAGCAGCTGAAATAGCAAAGAAAAATTAATCAGAAGCACTCTAGCAATTTCTGGAATGTGACTTAGCAGATAGAACTAAGAAACTGTCAGTTTGCAAGGCAAAGACAGAACCAGAAAGATGACAGTCATCAGACACCCTTCATTAGATATGCCGGAAATACCCTTCTGACCAGTTTGCAGGGCATCAAAGGCAAATGGAAGTACTTTCATAGCTTCTGAATTAAGAAAATCCCACAAAAGCAGTACTACTCCAGACATGGCCTACAAGGAAAGAAGAAAATGAGCTTACCCTAGAAGAAGTAAGAATAACACTAAGGGAAATGAGCCCAGGAAAGCAGCAGTCTCAGATGCGGTCACAATATATAAGATCAGGATGCTGGGCAGAGCCGAATCGTTGTCAAATGGGGCCCTAGGTAGGGTTTTGGACTGGAGCACCCAGCACCTTAGCAATATTAGATTACTTGCTTGTTTCTCCCTAATTTCAGTAAAACACTGTTCAAACCTGTCAACATGCATATAATTCTCCTTACTTTTACAATGATCAAAAATTTAGATTTAATTTAAAATTTTCATTTCAAATTTTACAGCAGAAACACTGACAGTCATTTGCTAAACCAAACAAAATAATTTCATATTGAAAACAGACTTAGCAAGAGCAGGAGTAAACTTGTCGTCCCTTGAAATTCGCATGTATTAAAAATGTATCTGACAACCCATTAAACTACAAGAAACATGCTGGAAGTCAGTCAAGTAGTATATAGTGATCAGACATGCAGGAATTCAAAAGACAAACTTGCAACATTTGATAAAAGCTATGGACAGCCCACTGGATTCAAGTATCCCTTTTCAGGAAAAGCCCATGAGCAACGTATTATGGTGTGACTTGGTCAGAGTCACACGGTAGGCAAAGTCTGAAGGACTCAAGCCATGCACTATAGGAAGCAGCTCATTAACATCTCATAGCCTTACTCATCTGCATTAAGTGCCAGACAAACTGTTGTAGCCCGGTAGAGTGCATTTCACATACATGTTCCTGTTAAAAAACAAACAAACAAAACACAAGCTAAATTAAAACTGTAACAATAAACTCATAGACTTTGTGCTGTCCAGTTTATTCACATCCAGTTAAATTGATTCCTTCATTTACACTATAACTTCATTGAGATGCAGGAACCAAGTTGTTTTACACACACACTTGCACGCACACAGACTCTCGCGCACACACACACACACACACACACACACACACACACACACACCTGTGACTATCATGGGTATGGCTGTATACGCTTCAGATGCTTGCTTGCAATCAAATGAATGAACAATTGTGTATTTCAGCTCTTTGCTGTGAGAACTATGCAGTACAATCTGCTGCAACTCCACTCTACCCTATCAACTTCATAGCTCAAGAAACAGAGACAAATACACAAAATCAGAAAATGCACAACTTGTTATTTCAAAAAGATTCTAAGTATATAAGAGAAATATCTGTTTCTGAAGAATAAAAAGTCTGTAACTCACATGCCTGTCATTATTTAGTAGCAACAATTTGCCAAAAAAAGCACAAATTTTACTAATAGCAGATTAAAATACCTCTCAACTTCTTTGCTCAGGAATTCTGCACAAAGCCAAAAATAATGGGAGAGCAAAGACCAAAACAGCGACGTTAAATATTTTATCTATTTGTTAATCATGTAAACCAAATGATCCCTTTTCAAAAGCACTATCTAGTTAAAGGATATGCTCAAAATCATACAACAGACACACAGAGGTGGAAGGACTCAAGCCCTGTACTCTTGACTATAGGAAATGGTTCTTAACAGCTCAGAGCTGTAAGTGTCATAAATCTCCAGTTCACTTAAAAAGTTAACAGAACAACAAGTGTTGTATGGATATGCATTTTCTGCACAATAAGAACTATAAACTTCTGACTGTCATTGTCTGATTGTAATCCTCAATGATTTATCAGAAAAAGAAGAAATAAGTGAAAGTCGGAAAGTTAGTGCAAAGGATTAAGGCTCTAAGATATTAATGAGCAGCTTCCTAGAGTTGTTGGTGCAATCTTTGATCTTTTTTACCTCCATTTCTTACTGTATGACTTTGAGGAAGTCACTTAACCAGACAGTGCTCCTAGGTTGCCCTACCTGTTTAACAAATAGATTAAAGAAAATAACAGGGCATAAAATATATGAAATGTATTCTCTGAAAGATGAAACTTTAATGACTGATATTTTTGAGTGATTCAAATCATCAGTGTTCTACCATATAATCCTGTGTTTTAGGAGGTAAACTATGAGCTTGTGCTCAGGGGGTAGCTGGGGAATTTACAGATTGTACAAATAGGAGCTGTATTGCATCTTCCCACCATCAGTGGCATAGATCGTGGCACAGAACTGCTTTACACAGACATATAAGGTACAAACCCTCTCCTTTAAAATGCGTAGACCATGTAACTACATTAGAATACATGATAGATATTTCTGAGGAGGGAGGAAACCAAATTAGCCAAATAAAACACACAGAAATAAGGAGAATATAAACCTTCACTAAGATATTAACCAGTGTTAAATATAGTATGCTGATTTACATGATAATTATAATATGGCAAGTGAAATTACTTTTGCAACACATTGTCTGATGAAGAGATAAAAACATAATATGAAGATGCAAAAGACAGTAGTGGTAGGAATGTGGAAGGTAGATTAAGGTGAACTCTGAGCACACTAAGACACCCCTCCTCTCAAACATCTATGTGAACCTGCCTTCTTCTAGTATTGGTTATGTTCTATGTTGCATCGTCTGCTACACCATGTAGTTGCTCTGGAAGTTACAGGATATTTACAACCTTAGCAAAAGCTTAATTAGTCTCTTCTTTCAGTTTCAATCTACAGATGTTTACCAGTCTCAAAGATATTTTCTGTTTATTACATTACCCAACATCTAATACTTATGTTTCTACTTTCTAACTGGCTTTATCACACACACACGCGCACACACACACGCACACACACACACACACACACACACACACACACACACACACACACACACACACACACTCGCACACGCACATAAAACAGTTATAGTAATCTAACTTATACCAGCATTTTCCGTAGCAAAATGTTGTAGGTTATGCTTAATTGTGACACAGAGTGACCTTAGAATACACATTAGCAAACTCCACTCAAGTCAACACTATCAGCAATGAACTGTAAGCATCTCTACTAAAACTGAGTCATACAATGTTTTAATATGTACAAAACATATTATTAATGGGGGGAGGGTACAACAGATAACTATGGCCGTATATGCCGGGTTACACTCCTAAAAATTTTACCAGAAGAAATCTGAGATTTTAAATTCTCCCATTGAGAAGGAACATTTGTTTGGCCTTTCTGTTGCTGAGATACTTTGAATCAATTTCTCCCTATTATCAATTTTTCTAAGAGTTGACCCAAATCTTCCAGCCCACCTTTCTCACCTTTCAGAGCCAATTTGTCTGGGAGCCAAGGCCAAGATAAGGGGGTTGGGTTAGACTCCAAGGTTTTCAAAACTGTCACTGTCTTTTGGTGCCTCAGCCTTAAACAGCTCATCTCCAGTGTCAGCTATGGAACTGAGTTGAATCAGGGTTGATGATGTCCTTTCCTTAGGGTCTTCAGGAAGACTTTCTTTTTGTACCTATCTTGACCTCGGCATTCAAAGTTTTTGAAAGTGTCCTCTCCAGTTCTAGAGAGGAGATTCCTTGCATGCACTTGGCACCAATCCAACTCTATCTAGATCCTGCAGCTTTGACTAAACATCCTATCTGTCAGGTCCTTGCCTGGTGAGTCCCCATTCCCCCCACTAAGGAAAGTTACAGGAAATTTTCTTGCAAAAGGAGGTTTGTTGACTCCTCCCACAAGTCACTCTGATACCGACTTTGAGGAAGGGGAGGGGGATCTAGGAAGTCATCTCCTTCAGAGAGGTCCTTGAATTGATGAAGCGGGAGGGGGGGGCTGGTTGTATGAAGCTCCCTCCCAAGAGGAGTTGGTTTTCCTCAATGTGCTTTTGGGGATGGTTCATCTACTGCCTGGGTGGTCTTGAAGCGGGCTTGGAAAGAGCCTGACACAGTGGAGCTGATACCAAGGAAACCAGGAGCTCAGTGGATGAATATTTCTGCTTGGATTTTAAAGAAAGTTTGTTGAATTTAACTCCCTGGCTTTGGCGCACAACTGCATGACACTGGGTGTTGCTACATGATGCACAAAGAAGCAGAAACCTCCTCAAATGCAGGGCCTAAATACCAGAAGCTAAAAACTTTAAAACAAATTTAAAAAGATCGAAAAGGACCAATGAGGATTCTTATTCCAAGCCTTAGATTGGCCTTTCTTTACCAGACAGGTCTCAGTCAGCACAGTTCTCACATAAAAGTGCAGATAGGCACCTTCCAGTCTAAGATGGCCTGGTAAATGTTCTCAGAACAAAGAAACCACTACAAACAGTTCCAGAAGCAGCAAGCTTGTATCTGGACTATGCTACAGCTACTAGCTACCCTAGTTTCAGCAGGAAACACCAGAGAATGTTTAAAGCAACACAAAAATAGCGGTGAGACACGGCTATTTTTCTGCAGCTGAAATACCACTAAGCTGTAACTGCTCCCCGTTAAAATACCTTCCACTAGATGCAGCAGTTGATTATTTCAATAACAAATTTCTTGATGTTCTAAACACACTTGCCCCCCATAAGACACATAAGAACAAAAACTAACAACTGCCAGTGGCTCTCTTAAGAAACCAAACCGTTATTAAAACAAAGACACAAACTTTGGTATCAGCATATAACCAACAAATCAGAACTTTTTCTAGACAAATATAGCCACCTAAGAAATGTCTACAAAAAGCAAAGGAGAGCTGATAAAAAAACTGTACTATACAAACATCAGTCCAAGGATCAAAACAACCCACAAAAATTCTGGGCTTCTGTTAATCAGCTTATCCATCCAGGCCACACCCCCCACCCCATCCCTGAATATCAACAACACAGAAGGAAGCATAGCATCTCAATTTAACTCATTTTTCATAAACTCCATCCTCTCACTCATAAAAAAACAAAAAATAGCCTGCAACAAATCACCCTCCCTAATATTACCAATTCACCTACCTCTCTCTCTGTCTTAAAACCCCTCCAAACAAGTATAATAAAGAAATTGCTAAGCCAACTGAAACCCACAACCCTTGCCGCTGACAAACTGCCTAACAGCTACCTCAAATTAGCAGATAATGGCATCTGTTACCAAGTTTCAATACTGATCTATAGATCTATCACCGAACAGTATGCACCTAAAATCTGGAAAACCTCCTGCGTAACCCCCTCCACAAAGGAGGCTCCTCACTAGAACTGTCTAACTATAGGCCAATATCTATACTATCCCCTTTTTCTAAAATCTTAGAAAAGTGTGTCCACTCTCAACTGATGCAGCACCTACTATCTAATAAGCTCCTTTCCCATGCACAACATGGATTTCAGCCAGGCCATAGTACTACCACAGCACTCTTCAAATTTAACAGTACTGTCAACCAAGTAAAAAACAATGGTGAAATGGTTGCCTCAATAGTTCTCAACATGTCAAATACATTTGACACAGTGTCCCATGAATGAGTTTGCATCACTTGACATATCTAAAAACACTCTCATTTGGTTCCATGATTACCTGTCTGACCTCTATCAATCAGTCAAATGGCAAGATGACCTCTCCTCACCACTTCCCATTACAGTAGGTGTTCCACAAGGCTCACTTCCTGGGCCTCTGCTTTTCACAGTTCTGACCAATAACCTACACAAAGCTACTAACCTTGCTTCCATCGTACAGTATGCAGATGACTCCACTGTCATCTACACCGCACCTACCCTAAAACAACTACAAGACAATACACAAAAATCTTTTACTGCCATTGAGTCTTTCTTAGAAAATTACCAGCTCTTCCTTAATTCCAACAAAACCAAACTCATGCTGTTCCCTAACCAATGTCACAAAACAAACTCTCCCCACCATGACTTTACAATCACGTCATCCTATCACACTCTAATCAAACCCACCTCAGAAACCAAGCTACTAGGTATCATTCTAGATGATAAGTTCAGATTTGACAAACATATATGTCATGTCATCAAAAAGGCCAACATTAAATTAGGTTCCCTTTGCAGAATAAAAACTTTCTTAACAAACTCTTCCAGACAGGCTATTGCCAGGACCCACCTACTATCCACTTTATTCTATGCCTTCCCTATATTTACTAACCACAAAAAACCATACTTAAGTAAACTTGAGTCATGCTACTATAAGATAGCCAGATTTGCTGTTAACCTGCCCCACCGAACCCATCAATGTCTTGCTCTGAAACAACTCAAATGGCTAGAGCTGCCTAGCCTACACACTGTAAACCAAATTACAATAGCCCATTTCATAGTTTACCTACCAGACAAATGTCCATCCTTACAGGACCTAGTACAAACCCACCTCAATAGCAGGGCTCTACGATCCTCAAAAATATTACTACTCGAAGTTACAAAAATCCAACAACTGCTTTGGAGACTCACTATATTCTAACTACATAACTAAATCACAGAACTCCACCCCCCAGAACATACTAAACAGAGCAAACCTAACACACTTCAAATAACTGCTAAAGTCCTACCTAAATGGCAACTGTTTATGCTCCTGCTCCTCACCAAGCTGAACCCATTTCTCCCCTCCTTACCCTCTCTCTTCCTATTCTCCACTTTCACTTCATCTCTATGCTTACTGAATACCTTACTCCTATCCTCCCCCTACTCTCCACTTTCAGTGTATCTCTATTTGCTGACTGATCCTATGTGATTACAAAATTAAACATAACAATTTACAGTACCAAATGACGTAACTGATACACTACTCCATCGTATATTAAGCTGTTGTATCTCTGAGACACAACTCAACTGAATGATTTTTTGTTACTAACTGTAACTGCCAAAATATGCGTTAAGTGATACTGTTAGCTTTATTACTAACTTGAACTGTGATAATATGTGTTACTCTGTGATTTATTGCTATAATTTCTCTGATTGTTTGACTTTTGTTTAAAATACTGACTATGTGGAGCTTTTCTCCCCAGGCCTCCTCTGAAAATGAGCAAACTTGCCCAGTCGGACTTCTCTGGTAAACAAATGTTAAATAAAAATAAATAAATAAATAAATAAATAAAACATTTTAAACAGTAGAAAAAACAGCAAGGAGACTGTAAAGAACGTTTCAGACGGCTAACAGTCCAGTTATTTTAACACTGCTTGGCAGAAAAAGCAGAACAAGCAGAACAGATCACTTTGTAACCGTGAAAAGTACCAGCAAATACTTAAACAGTGAAAATAGCAAAAAGACTGTAGCAAACAGTGAAAATAACAATAAAATATGATTTAACAGGCACAGTAAGGCAGACATTTGCAGTACAATGCAGTTTACTATCCAGTATATAAAAACAGTATTAAAGTATGTGTCAGGCAATAAAAAGTGCAGTAAATGTTATAAATAAGCAAAAAAAAAAAGGCAGCTTATGGTTCCATTAGGATAGTCTCTGATTGCAGAAACAATAGAGCCATCCTTTAGGGAGTGTTCTTGCCATATTGCTAGTGGGATGGAGTTACAGGATTTAGTGAGGTGGTGGGAGAGTAGAGATTTGCCAGTAGAATTCTTGGGTTTGGATACATGTAATAGGTATTTTTCTGATGAATGTAGTGGCTTGGAATGGTTATATATCTTTGTATGAGACTGGAAATGGATGGACAGCTGTTAGGTTTACACACAATGTTATGGAAGTTGTGAGCAGGTTAGATAATGTGGGAATTCCAGCCACTGTAATTCCCTTAGGGCAGCACAGTGGTGGGTTCTATTTGCAAGGTTGGCAGCAAATTATCTTGTAGCAACATTACTCAGATTTGTTTAGCAAGGTCACTTGAATATTGTTAAGGTTGAGAGCAGAATACATTACAGCAGCAAGATGAGAGGAGAGAAGAGGCAATGTGTTTCTTATAGTGTCTAAGAGGAATGGCTTGACTCTATAGAGAGAATGTAGTTTTTGGTGTAATTTATCATTATATTTTGGATGGTGCAGCTACTTAGTCTATTGTTTACACCTTTGTATCTTATTATAAACTGGACATGCAGTCTAGGTCTCGTGCGTTCTTCAGCTCCGCCATTCTTCTGAATATCCTTCCACAGGACCACCCCAGAGTTCTAGGAGCTGGGAATACATTGAGATGGATAGAAAATAGAAAAGACATTGGATACAAAGTTTATGTACATACCATAATGCTAGATCTGTGTTGTCTTTCTCCACCTGACTGAACCTCCCTCCCTTGCCAAAATTGTCACTAATGCTCTTGACTGAGTGATTGGACCTCTTCAAGGTATTATCGTATATTCATCTACTGAGCTGAATTCTCTCCTTTATTACTATATGTACGATATATTTTGTTTTCCTTTGAGTGTATTAGAAATAATATTGCATACAATTGGGTAAACTTTATCAGAGGTATTGCAGGGGACAAGAGGGAATTATAGGTAGTGTTGGAGCCTGAGTACTGGGTCCAAGAGCTTGGGGAAAAAAAAAAGGTACCGAGGTTGGATATGATCGGATCTGATAACCCATGCTTGAGCCAGACAGAAAGACAACTTGGATCTAGCATTATGGTAAGTACATAACGTTCATATATCATGCAATACTTTATGTGCTGTAATTATCCCTTTTCACAGCAGCTTCTGTTCTATACTCAGCTTAAAACTCTCTCAGAGCAGGTTTTCATTTAGCACTCCTCTATCCCTTACTTTTTACCTACACTCTATCAGTCTCTGATATGGAAGGCAGTCTCTAACCTGCAATACAAACTAAACATCTGCTTGGCCTCACTCCACTCTATATCTTTCCCTCATGGATCGTGTTCTGTGTTATTAATGCATGTAAGTTCAGGTTGCAAAGTAACAATGTGATGAATAGCTTTAAGGAAAGGCAGGAACTGACAAAGTCATGGAATGTTGGAGTCCATGAAGACTGACAAAAAGAAAGCATGTGTGTTGATGGAGGCAATGATTATGCAGCTAATCATAAGGCCATACATACTTTGTTGTGCTATTTGGAGGAAATAAACAGGTGTTTGGATTTGGGGATGTGAGACCCAGGCATGATCCAGGATGCTATGCTTTCATGTAATCCCAGATGGCAATTGATGCAGATCTTTGTATTTTCATTTTAAGAATACTGCTCAAGACAAGCACCTCATTCCATCTTCGAATATGGTTTCATTTACCTGTGCCTTGGTCTCCTCTTGGCTAAACTATGTCTTTCCATAGGCCTCCTAAATAATGACCTTATCTGAGATTCTGAATTTATAACTTTGCAGTAAGACTTTTGTTGGGTCCTGCCCGTTACAAATAATCTAATACCTGTAAAAGCTGTTAGAGGCTTCACCATAGAGGATTATGATTGGGTCGGTGATCCTAACTGATTAATTATGAGTTCAAGACATGGATGCCAAGAAATTCACATCGAGAGCTTCACTCTTAAGGTGAATTTCTTAGCATCCATGTGGGAAACACATAATAATAAGTTAGGATTGGAGACCTGATCATAATTATTGCAGTGCATGGAGTACATACAGTAGATATAAAAAGTTTACACACCCCTGTTAAAATGCCAAGTTTTTGTGATATAAAAAAAATGAGACCGCGATAAATCATTTCAAACTTTTCCCACCTTTAATGTGACCTATGACCTGTACAATTCAATTGAAAAACAAACTTTGTACTAGTCAGGACAGGTAGATATTACTGACAAGCGGTATATCCGACATTAACAACTTAAGCAGGCGATGCTTAACATTTGTTAAGATCAGATGTCACACCACTCTGGAGCTTAACTGGTTTATGTTTTTCTGAAGATCAGAACAAAATCAGTGTACTCTGTTCACTATATCACTTTTTAAAGTGCTGATAAGGCAACTGTTGTCTCCTCCTGTATGGCCTGGGTCCTGTTTCAGTTAGAACTGTTGATGACATACCAACCAGCTCAGCCATTCTACTTGTGGTTCGAAATATGTGCCTTGAAAAACTAGAAGGCATTCTTTACCATTCTTACTGCTTATGCATGTCTGGTTCACTGCCTAGGCAGTTATGGAAGTATGTTAAGTTGTCAATCTCGCCTTCATTCTTGCTGGATGGGTTCGGAGCCAATCCTTGGCTCCGACTCGGCACTTGCTAAGCTTGAGAGCTAATTTTACCAGCTCGAGGCAACCCTATATCCCATGATGCAAGGCGGAGACTACTCAGATCTCGTTTGCCGCTTCGCTAACGAGGTGCCTTTTTTTACCAGCTCCAGGTAAGTTTCTGAATAATAAGACTTTAGTCTCACCCCTTTAATTTTCATAACTATAGTTGTTTTTTGTTAACCTTAACGCTTACTTTAACCCTGTTCCCGTTAGTGTTCCCTTTTTTTCAGGTTATTTATCCCCTTTCCCTAGGTTAGGCCTTAGGCCTTCCCCTTCCTAAATTTTTCCTGTCAGGGATTGTTTGTGTCTGACTGTGTTGTATCCCTATTTAATTTAGATTTTTGGACTGGGTGTTTTTTGTGTGTGTGTGTGTTGGTGTTTTGTTTTGTGTTTCCTCGACACAGCTATGTTGAAGGACACAAAGTTCTCAGGCTTCAAGAAGTGTGACTCGTGCTGTCAGAAGATGTCTCTGACAGACGGTCACACTTCTTGTGTTTACTGCCTGGGACCTCTGCACCTGCAGGACTCTTGTGCTATCTGTCATGCCTTCAGCCCAAGAGTCCTGCAGGAGCGCAGAAATAAATTGATATTGAGGGGCTTATTAAAGCCTGAGAGCTCCCCGACTTAGTCGGCGCCGGGGAAGCCCTCAAAACCTATCAAGCCTTCGGCTGAAAGTTCCAAGCCGTCGGCTACTGGTTTATCTTCTCCAGTGTCGAGATCGGCTCCGGCCGGAGCCGATCCTTCCATTATAGCAGCCACAGTATCGGCTCCATCCGGCGCCGATACTGCCCAATCTGGACATTCAGTGTCTGCTCCGGCTGGAGCCAACGTATCCTCGGCTCCTTTGGCTCCATCGATCTCTAAAAAGAGATCTCAATCCCCCTCATTAGAGTCGATACGTTCGGCTCTGAGATCACCCTTGCTCTCGGAGTGGAGCCATCGGAGCCATTCTTCTCTGTCGTCCAGGCTGTCTGATCACGACCTCGAGAGAGTGGTGAGTAGACTATTAAAGTCTCAGGCATTGGCCCAAATGCTCCATAGCCCGTCTCAACAGACGGTAGCTATTTCACATCCACCAAACATTCCTCCTTCGACTCTCTTACAGAGCTCGGAGCCGGAGCTCCTCGGAACCGTGACCGTTGTAGCTTCGGAGCCGATACCATCCCTTTCGGCTCCATCGTCCTCTGCTCCGATTTCCTCCTTGAGGCCTTCATTGGAGGGATCCGGGCGTCTGGTCTCTCTCATCGGCTCCGAGGGGGCGAGTGGCATCGGACCCTTGTCCGACCCCGTTCTCCCTCTCGGGGCTTCGGCGTTGGTGAGCTCAGCCCCATCTGCCTCGGAGCCTTCCCTCTCAGTGAGCCCTGGAGTTCCTATCTCTTCGGAGCGGGAACCTTCTGGTCTCTCTGATGGGGGAGCCTTCGAGGTGATGAGGAGTGTACTAGCCCCTGGGCTTAGTCAACGGACAGTTCCATCAGCTCCTCCCACTACAGTGCCTGCTGACGTCTCTTCCCACTCTCTTGCTCCCGGACCCAGAGATCCAACGTCTCAGGTTTCCCCATTAGGAATATCTTCCTCTTCCGAGGCTTCTCCTGATCTATCAGGTGAACCTCCGCGTAAGAGGGACATGTAAGAGGAAACATCTAGACTCCCCCGAGTCTATTACATCTGATACTGACCTGGATGAGTCGGAGGGATCCCCAAGGTCCTCCTCTGAGGATGTCTCTTTCTCAGACATCCTTGAACTCCTTAAGCAGAGGGGGAACTGGCCCTCCCTTAATCCTTCTGAGGACGAGTCAGTATACCTGGAGGCGTTCGGATCTCGACCCTCCACCTCCTGGGTGTCTCCGCCTTTCGACCCTCTTATGGATGTAGTGGCTCGGAAGGCGTGGATGGCTCCGGATTCGGTGGAACCTATTCCTAGGAGGCCTTCTAAATTCATTATGGCCCCACCAGATAGACAATATTTGACAAAGGGTGTCCCAGTTGATGCCATGGTGGTGGCTGCTGCCACCAAGAAGGAACTAGCTGATCCTTCAGTACCTGTCCATCCTCCTAACAAGGATTCTAGGACTATGGACAGGTACGGGAAGCGGATTTTTTCTTCAGCGACTTTTGCCATGAGATCGCTGAACTACTTGTGCCACTTCACCCGCCTTCAAAGAGATGTTCTTAAAGAGTTGGGAGACGTTTTACAGGATCCGTCAGCTGCTGGGTCTCAGGATAAGATTAGCTCACAGCTAGGAATCCTTAACTCCATTGTTAACTCCTCTATGCGGCTCATTTCTTATGCAGCCGATGGAGCGAGTAGGGCCGCAGGCACAGGAGTGGCTTTAAGGCGTCAGTCTTGGATGCGGCTTTGTAATTTTGCAGACCCCTTCAAGGCGTCCTTCACAAACTCCCCTTTTGATGGTTCGACCTTGTTCGGACCTCAAGTGAAAGACACTTTGACTAGATGTGAACAAGATGGCAAGACTCTTTCTGCCGTAGGAGTCCGTTTCTCCACCCCTTCAAGACCTTACCCCAAAGGACAGAAGGGAGGGAAAATGTGGTTCCGCAAATCTCAAGGAGTCACGCCTGACGCACGAAGTCAGTTTACTCCCAGAGGCAGAGGGGGTAACAATAATAGGCGCCGCCCTAGGGGCAGAGGGGGTCCGCAGAATCAGGGTAGCAGAGAGCCTCTTTCTGACAAACCCTTCCAGCATCCCTGAGATGTTGCCCGATTGTCCACCTTCGGAGGCAGTCGGGGGAAGATTATCGCTGTACCCAATAGCCTGGCTTTCCCTTTCTCAAGACAAATGGGTACAGTCGATTATATCCGAGGGTTACAAAATTCCCTTTATTCAAACCCCAATTCAGCAAAAGGGAACCCTTCCAGATGTTCCACCCGGTCTAAGGGAACTAGCAGTACTAGAAATATCAAAACTGCTAGCAAAAAGAGCCATCCAGCCAGTCCCAGCGGACCAAATAGGATCCGGAATCTACTCAAGGTTCTTTTTAGTTCCAAAAAAGACAGGGGACTGGAGACCAATATTAGATCTGAGCAAACTAAACAAGTTTGTAAAGAAATCAAGATTCCGGATGGTCACGCTTCAGTCCATTCTACCCTTTCTGGGCAAGGACAATTGGATGTGCTCGATAGATCTTCAGGATGCGTACTATCACATAAAAATTCACAGGCGCTCCAGAAGATTTCTCCGCTTTCGGCTGGGGACTAGTCACTTCCAATTCAGGGCCCTGCCCTTTGGACTCACTACAGCCCCCAGAGTGTTCACCAAATGTATGGCAGCGGTTACGGCTCACCTGAGACGTCAAGGATTCCAAGTGTTTCCATATCTAGACGACTGGCTCCTCACTGCCACCACCAGGCATCAACTTCTCCAAGCCAGAAATTACACCATTCACATTTGCAGAGGGCTAGGGATTTCTATAAATTTCGAAAAATCTGCCTTGTCGCCCTGTCAATCTATTACTTTTATAGGCGCAAAATTGGACACCGTACAACTTTCAGCAAAGTTAACAGACCAAAGGATCTTGGACATTCAAAGTCACGTCCAGGTGATTCTTCTCAGCAACAAAATTCAGGCCAGATTTCCTCTGAAAGTATTGGGTCTTATGGCGCCATAACACTTCTTCCCTTTGCCCGCTTTTACATGCGTCTTCTACAATGGATGCTATTCGCCCAATGGTCTTTTCAACAACTTCCCATGCGTCACAAGATCACAATAACTCCAACTTGCAAAAGGCATCTGACCTGGTGGATATCGTCCCCTCAAGTCCATCAGGGCAGACCCTTTGTTCCTCCTGCCCCGGTTGCCACGGTTACATCGGACGCCTCCCTGATCGGGTGGGGGGGGCATTATCAGGGCAGAATGGTCCATGGCACTTGGCAACCTTTCGAATACCATCTGCACATAAATGTCCTGGAGATGAGAGCGGTGCTTTTAACATTGCAAGCCCTCAATGACTCTCTTCCCCTGGGAACTATTGCAGTCCAAACGGACAATATGTCAGTAGTGGGGTATATCAACAAACAGGGCGGAACCAAGTCCTATCCACTGTGTCAAGAGGCTCTCAGACTTTGGCAATGGGCAATCTCTTCTCAGCGGTTTCTGATAGCAACGCATATCCCCGGGAAATCCAACATCATAGCGGACAGATTGAGCAGAGCTATTCTCATGCCTCACGAGTGGTCTCTCAAACAATCAGTGACGGAAGAGATTTTTCAGAAGTGGGTCCTTCCTTGCTGCGACCTTTTCGCTACACCTCAAAACAGCAAATGCCCAGACTTCTTCTCTCTCTTCCCCCTTCCAGGCCATCCCCCCAGAGACGCTCTAACCCAAGATTGGCCCCGGGGACTTCTTTATGCGTTTCCGCCCTTTCCGCTGATACCTCAACTAATTCAGAAAGCAACCGCCTCGAGAGCCAAGTTGATTCTCATTGCCCCTTATTGGCCTCGACAGATATGGTTTCCGTTCCTACATCGTTATCTCTTGGTACAGCCATGGCATCTGGACCCGGTTCCAGATCTTCTGACCCACCAGTCGGGACAGCTGCACCAATCCATACCTTCTCTCAACCTCACTGCTTGGTTGCTCCACTTCCATCCTTAGCCAGGCTTCCTATGATTTCTAATCCCGTCCGGGATATCATAGTAGCTTCCCTTAAATCTTCTACCAGAAAGATTTACACTAGTAAATGGCGACGTTTCTCCTTCTGGGCAAAAGCTAGGAACATAGACCCCTATACTGCTCCGATTCATTCGGTCTTGGACTTCCTAGCTGAGATTTTTCATTCAGGATCCTCTTCCTCCACAGTAAAAGTTCAGCTGGCAGCCATTTCGAATTTTCATATAGGCCTTTTGGACCACAACATTGTCACATAAACGTTGCAAGGCATTCCTTCGAGGTATCTTTTTACTTAAACCTCCGATTAGAGACCCCCCCACCACAGTGGGATCTAAATTTAATTTTAACATCCTTGATTCTTCCCCCTTTCGAACCTGCAGCTGCCTGTTCTTTGAAATTTCTTTCTTGGAAGACACTTTTTCTAGTCGCCATTACTTCTGCCAGGAGAGTATCTGAGCTTCATGCTCTCTGCATTTGTCCTCCCTACTTAATCTTCCACAAAGATAGGGTATCTCTAAGGACTAATCCGTCTTTCTTACCAAAAGTGGCATCGCAGACGAACTTAAATCAATCCATTGATCTTCCAGTGTTTTTCCCAAATTATTCTGATAGAGCGGAACAAAAGTTACATTGTCTTGATGTTCACCGCCAGCTCAGATATTATCTGGACAAAACTAAACTTTTTAGAATATCTGATCAACTGTTTCTATCCTATGCAGAGAACAGGAAAGGCCTTCCAGTTTTCAAGGTGACTTTATCTAGATGGCTGTCTTCTGTGATTACTTACATTTATCAGCTCAGAGGCAAAGAGTTCATTTCTAAGCCAAAAGCCCATTCTACCAGAGCTCTAGCTACATTGACAGCTTTTCAAGCTAGACTTCCAATAGACACTATTTGTGCAGCAGCCACATGGGCCTCTCTTCATACCTTTGTTTCACATTACAAATTAGACTTGGCCTCCAGAGACAGAGCGAATTTTGGTTCCACCGTTCTCAAGAGTCTGTTCCATTGAGCCACCCAGGATAGAGGTGCTAGGGACACGGTCCCATCCAGCAAGAATGAAGGCGAGATTGACAACTTAACATTAAGAAGTTATGTGCCTACCATAACGTTCCATGTTAGTTGTCTTCTCTCGCCTTCTTTCTTGTCCCCTCCATCCCCCTAGCCTAGTCAGACCGAGAAGATTATGCCTCTTCTATTAAGAGGTTTTATTCCTTTTCTAGCTATTCATCTTCTAGTGTCACTAGATTAGGTTGATCCTTTCTAGAGGATTATGATGTTATTTAGTATTGTTACTTTTTCTTCCTCCTCTACAGTTGGAAGAATATATTACTATTTCCTTAGCTACCAAACGAGATCTGGGTAGTCTCCGCCTTGCATCATGGGATAGAGGGTTGCCTCGAGCTGGTAAAATTAGCTCTCAAGCTTAGCAAGTGCCGAGTCGGAGCCGAGGATCGGCTCCGAACCCATCCATCAAGAAAGAAGGCGAGAGAAGACAACTTAACATGGAACGTTATGGTAGGTACATAACTTCTTATTTCAAAGCGGGCTCATTTTAGAAGTATCTTGGAAACGTACCTTGTATTTCAGATGGCTTATTTCACTATGTAAATATAAATGTGTAGATACTGCTTAATTCAATAAATCTGAACAGTTTTGTATTTTATGCTTTATATTTCTGTTTTATTTTAAGTTTTGCAAAGTGCTTAGATTTTAAACATTTAAATGTCATGCTTGGTAACTACATTGCAGTTTGACACAGAGAATTTTGATGCCAAACATAGGCACACACACACACATACACACACACACACACACACACACACACACACACACACACACACACACACACACATCTATACTGTATAAACTGGAATGACTGTGAAAAACAACTAAAGAAAAGAATGCATTTACTGATCTAAGTGGTTTATAACGATTAAACCTAGTTCTGTAATTTTCCTCTAGGTCATGTTGCCAGAGCAGTATCCTCCCCAGGGCATACTCCACACACACTTGCCCCTGATGATGTAGTCAGCTGTTGCTTGGATCTAAGCATACCTACCATCTCTTTCCGAATAAATGGATATCCATTGCAAGGCATGTTTGAAAATTTCAATCTGGATGGGCTGTTCTTCCCAGTTGTCAGCTTCTCTGCAGGGATCAAGTAAGTTCTCATTGTATTTGAGTGGCTAACTATGAAACAACATAACATCCAATCTTGGGGGCTCTGGAAATATGGCTCTCAACTTTCCTTCTTCAAAACATGGGATACTTCCTCAAATAATGTGGAACAAATGGGCAAAATATGTAACAGTTATAACTGCAGCTAGGATGTCACAGCATTGTTAAAATGTGTGACTTTATACTTAAAAGAACTGATTTTGGTGACTTAATATGTATTGTTTTCAATGGATCTTTTTTTCAAATTCTTAAAGAACATGTGACACACCCTTTCAGTGTGGAACATGGAATTTTTACGAGTAAAACTAAGGAATGTTCCTCATAATGAAGTACAGCTCAGAGGTATGTCTGTTATATATCATAAAACAATCAATATTGATCAAGTTCAACATGTGCATCTTGATGGGATCAAGATAATATTGTCAGTTTAGAAGACTGATTTGTGCCTCCTTGGAGGATTAGATATAAAAAATAATTAAGAAATAGATGTGTTCTTTTTCCTTTTTAGTACAGGTATGTCAGGGATTCTGAAAGACCTTCACTTAAATACCGGCACTGGACATAATCATAGCTCTTCTAGCAGTTGCTGCCATTCCCTGTTCTGGCGCCCCTTAAATAAAAAGGTATGCATATTGGCTGGTGTTCCTACAGATCAAGAGCCAAACATGTCTTGTTTCTGAAGAGCAAATAAAAAATAACTTCTGCTTTTAAACTGCAGAAAACTGTTTACTACATTTGTTGCAAATGGCTTGCTATGCCTCATACCACACATGACATGCTGAAGCACTTCAGTACTGTACAAGAGTAGTATAGAAATTCATTTCTATACTGGCATTCAGAAGTTGCACTACCAATCGGTTGGTATTGCCTGATCATGCTCCCTAGTATCTTGTGCTTGGGGTGGCTGTGCATAATACTAGCTAGTTGTACCACTGGAAGCCGTGGCTATACAGTAATGGGAAAATTTTATAAGACACAGTGTTAACATCAAAAACAAAGTGTACAACTCTTTTTGTAACTCTAAATCAACCACTGTGTGGTCATGATCTGAAAGATTATGTGTATGCAAAGAGATATACTATATTACTATACTATCCCAGTAAGAAAATGCTAAATAAAATAAAAAGACACGCACACATGGATATAATAGCAGAGAGAGCATAACTGTAGCATGTTACATACATGTGGGATGCTGAAGGAATGGTATTAACATGTAATAGACACTTATCCACGCAGGATGCAGAAAATTAACTTGGATAACTCCTTTCTTGGTAACTACACTGCTCTGCTGTGCAAAGAATATCATGTTACATAATCTAATAACTGTATTAACATATTTCTGCAATAATGAAACTAATTCCAGTTTAGTTTAGTCGGCAGTGAAGCATGCATTTTTTTCAGTTTGGATTTAAAGTCTTGCACCATTTACAAATCTCTTACCAAGAAAACAAAGTTCTGTTCACCTGCACAAAATGAAGGTAGTTTTACAATTTTTTTCCTTTTTGTTTTAATTAGACTCTGTCTTTATTGACATCATCTCCGATGGATAAGAGGGAACATGATGGATAAGCATAAGTTATATTTTTTAGCTTCCGTGGTCAGTGATTGTAAAGGCACTTAAAAGTCAGACCTTGAAGGGGATGATGTATCAGACAGGACACAGCAAGTATATTTCATAGGCCCCAAGTGCTGTATGTTTTGCTGAAGCATGTCAGTACACCCTTGCTAGGCAGGAAGGAGCTCTGTGAATCAGAATATACTTTGCAAACCAGCTATGAATATATCTAAATTAAAAAAATGAAAAAGTTTATCTTTCCCAAGACAAAATGATGTTTTGCAACTAACATCCGCCCTTAAAAACAATATTTAAATGTTTTGCAGTTCTTCAGTGATACCTACTTTTGTAGAATTACTACTAAGATCCAACATGGCATCATTTTGCTTACAATTAACTTTCTCATTTTTAACTACTGTGACATATCACTTGCATTTTCATTCTGAGTTTATAACCTGTTTATAAAGTTTAGAAATACCTGTACTGAATTTGTGGAAAAATACATTTAATTACTTCTTAAGAATCAGAACATCTGTTGAATGTTATGCTTGAAGTGTATCAGTTGTGTTATAAATGTAATTATGATATCACAGAATAAAGCTAGCCACATCTGTATAGTTGTTATGTATCAATGAAAAAGCTGATTAGTGAAACTGGTCAGATTTGCTTAGCTTTGTCCAGTGGAGTTATCCATCTCTGTTGCTAATACTGTGTTATTTATTTCTGTGTTTCTCCCCTTTAAAATCCACCTGCCTCTAATATCTCTGACCCACAAACTACTATATCAGAAGTATTGCATCTTTTTTACTCCTGTATTTGCCCTGGCTGCTGCATGTCCCAGGCCCCAGAGGGTCTGTTCTATTCTCTCTACCTCCTATCCTGCACTAAGGGACCTGCCTGGTCATTAAGGACCCCTTTCTTTTGTTTTCAGCCATCCTAATGCCTGGCCAAAGAAACCTGCCACCCTATTACAGTTTCCCAGTTACCAAAGGGAATAAGAAAGTATGTTCTACCCTAGACCAAACTGTTAAGCTGAATTAATTGTTTGAAATTTACCTAGTATTGAATACAGTTAAGCTACTGAGCCAGGAAGCCAGCAGCCGTACCCCTCTCTACCCCTGAAGCAACTGCTTATTTCCCTCCTTTGAATCTTCTATCTGAACCGTCTCTACCAGCTATCTTCATTACAGATACCGCTTGCTGTACTTTACTCTCTGTCCACTAGGTGGCAACCTAATCTAGCCTTGAATTAAGTCTCTTACCGCCCACCTTCCCATATTTCATCTCAGTATATTTTCCCTATTTCATCCCTGACTACTTTCTAATCTTCATGCTGCATTGCACTGCTCTTACTTTTTTCTTTTCCCACCATCTAGCTATACTGTTTTCTTATTTTCCACTCTGCTATCCTTTACCACCTCACAGCTGCATTATCGCACTCACTTACCTGTAACTACTCAGAGTCGATCAGGAAACTGCTGCTCACAGATTGGCTTTGCAGAATCTTCCTTTACCTGCTTGGGAACCTCTTACGTATTCCTTATTTAGACCTCTGTACCACTGTATTCCCTTTTCCCCCTTCCATTCCTCTATTGTATACCGCTTATGCCTTTCACCTCTCTTTTTCATTTATACTTATGTGTTACTTTGGGTAACCTACCTTTCCTAGCTCAATATATATGTTTCTTTGCCCCTCCCTAATCTACCCGCCCGCTCCTTTCTCTGTCTCCTCCTCCTTACACCTCATATCCTGCCCCAAGGGCATATAGTGGGGTCATCCTTTGTGGCGCCATCTTTATTACTCCTGAATTTGCCCTGGCTGCTGTGTATCCCTGCCCCAGAGGGTCTGTTCTATTGTAAGTTTTATTGCAGTTAATTTTTTTTCTTTTTATTAAATAACACTAATGATATAAGCTTTCCATACTGACATGTGTGGTATGGTATTTAGCCCAAGCTCCCAATACCAAGTGATGTGATTATTATTTATGTGCATTTTTGAAAGTTTATATTGCTCTTTTTTTCTAAAAAAAAGTTTTTTGATTAAAAAAGAAGAATCTTTGTGGAATGATTTTAGCCCAAGCCTACAATAACTAGAAAGGTGAAGGATATTAATGTGCATTGTTAAAAACAAATGTTTGTAGGTTATGGGCATGCAAAACAGCAATCTTGAATCTGCTGTGCCTCCCACGTGGGTTTCTAGTACGCCACTCTGCTCGTATTGAAACGCTGCACTGCCTGCAGTGTTTATACACTATAGTTTCAATGTTTTTATTTTAGTGGGGTTCCTGGTAAAGCATGACTTTAAGAAAGAGCGTACTGAGTCTCTAATTGTGTTATGCTTGATTTTATGTGGTCTCCTCGTCCTCCTGCCACTCGCTGATGTTTCGACATTTTATTGTAGTAGCGTTTCGCCTAGGCGTCCTGATAGCCTTTCTGTTATAAGCATCTATACCACTTTTGTTGATGTATTTCGGCCTTTAATGTGCTAGTGTTTGCCTAAGAGTCCTGCTGGCTAGCTTTCCTGTAAGTGAGTGCTGCTTATTTTAAAATAGCGATTGTCTTTGGAAAGGCTTTTTCAAACGTTTTGGCTATATAGTTGATGCTGAGTGACCTTTTGTACTCTAAATATATGGATACTTTCACTGTTTTACACAGAAAGCTTAAATACTTTTGCTGGTGTATTATTGACCTTAATGTACTAGTGTTTGCCTAGTATTTCCTGTTGGCAATCTTTCCTATAAGCGAGTATTGCTTATTTCAAAAAAGCGAGCGTCTGAGGAAAGGCTCCTTCTAACTTTCCAGCTTTACAGTTGATGCCGAGTGGCCTTTTTTACTATAAATACAAGGATACATTAGTGTTATCAGGGGCATTTAAATAAGCGGTCGGCCAGGTGCTTTCACATTTTTTTCTGTGTAGGCCTTTGTTTATCCTAGTTTAGGTACTATTTTTTGGATTCTGTTGTGATATATGTGGTTGGAGCACTGCTATTAATCCTTCCTTAAAAGGAAAATAGCTAGGACCCACCCTGCAGAAAGGGATAAGCCTGCTAAGTGAGAATAGACTGTGCAGGGACTCTGTAGGGATAGTTTAATTAAGGTATAGGGCAACGAAACTTTATTTGCCCATAGTAGCCATACTTTTGTTAAGGAGAGTAGGCGGTTTGGGCAAAGAACATTCGGCAAAGCTCAGTGGGAGAAACAATTCAAGTAGCCGTTACCTGCACCTTATTGTTTGAGAACTTGTGCAACACATGTTGTGTAATTACATCATGACCTACTATGATTTGTGTGACTAGGTTTGTTGCATTTTTCTATTGCCATCTAGCTCACTGTATGTAATTACTGACTAATATTGTGTTATCTATAATAAGTTTTTTTTACTCTTTATTGCTCTTAATTTGTATTTTTAAATGGTATCTGTCCAGTCCCATATGCTTGCATATTACAGCTTGCTCATTTGATGTCCCTGTGTCTATCTGAAAAGGACTAATTCTGTTAATGGGAAAGAGCTCTATCTTAGTGCTACCTTAAGATTAACATCTTGGCATTCTTAAATACTGTGTGCATCCAAGGTGCTATTTATCACTGTTTTAACTGTGTCTTCACTCTGATTGTTAATTAGCAAAGAAGACATTAATTGTTGTTTTAACACCTAACTTGTACTTTTTTCTCTTTCCAGTCTTCCCACCTCTCTACCTCCTATCCTGCACTAAGGGACCTGCCTGGTCATTAAGGACCCCTTTCTTTTGTTTTCAGCCATCCTAACACCTGGCCAAAGAAACCTGCCACCCTAGAACAGTTTCCCAGTTACAAAAGGGAATAAGAAAGTATGTTCTACCCTAGACCAAACTGTTAAGCTGAATTAATTGTTTGAAATTTACCTAGTATTGAATACAATTAAGCTACTGAGCCAGGAAGCCAGTAGACATACCCCTCTCTATCTCTGAAGCAACTGCTTATTTCCCTCCTTTGAATCTTCTATCTGAACCATCTGTACCAGCTATCTTCCTTACGATACCTCTTGCTGTACTTTACTCTCTGCCCACTAGGTGGCACCCTAATCTAGCCTTGGATTAAATCTCTTACCCCCACCTTCTCATATTTCATCTCAGCATATTTTCCCTATTTAATCCCTGACTGCATTCTAATCTTCATGCTGCATTACACTGCTCTTTTTTTTCTTTTCCCACCATCTAGCAATATTGTTTTCTTATTTTCCACTCTGCTATCCTGTACCACCTCACAGCTGCATTATCACACTCCACTTACCTGTAACTACTCAGAGTCGATCAGGAAACTGCTGCTCACAGATTGGCTTTGCAGAATCTTCCTTTACCTGTTAATCAAAACTTCAAACAGCTGAGAAATGCCACCAAAAAATCAATACTACTTGATAAAAAAAATTATTTCTTTAAACCTCTAAAAAAAAGCACCACCAACAATCACAAACCTTCTGGTCAGGCATAAATAGACTGTTACACCCTGGCCACTCCCAAGACACCAACCCCATCAGGTCTCTCCCTTAACACTCCCAACCAGATTGCTGATGCTTTCAAAACCTTTTTCACTGAAACTGTCCAATCTGTAGCAAACTCCTTACCTCCTGTTAGCTCAACCCTCCCATCCTCCCTAGGTAGCATACCTCCTACCTTTCATCTAAAACCAATTCCTACATCCCTTATCTATACCCTACTTCACAAACTTAAACCATGTACTCCCTCAGCTGATCTCCTACCAGCTGAATACCTTCAAACTGCAGCAAAAGTACTTGCCTATCCCATCTCTATCCTAATTAATAGAACCATTACTGAAGGTTCCATCCCATCTCTCTGGAAAATCTCTCACATTATTCCACTTCGTAAGGGTGGTAACTCAACTGAACTCTCTAACGTTTGGCCTATTGCCCTACTTTCTCCTTTAGCCAAAATCATGGAAAATGCATCCATCAACAACTTCTGGATCACCTTCTCCAAAATAACTTACTAGCTGACTGTCAACATGATTTTAGACCTTTCCATAGTACTACCACTGCTCTCCTAGCCTTCTCTGACTGAATTAACAAACATTGTAATAATAACATGCTCTGCTCTGCGCTCTTTATTGACTTATCTAAAGCTTTTGATATGGTTAACCATCAGCTACTTCTGAACATACTAAAATCACTTTCACTCAAAACACAGGCATTAAAATTGTTCAAGTCTTACTTAAACAATAGACAGCAAGCTGTCCTTCGGGACAATAACCTGTCCACACATCTCCCCGTTACCCTTGGTGTCCCAAAAGATTCTATCCTGGGACCTCTACTCTTCTCCATATTCATTAATGATCTTAGTAGAAATCCTTCCTCTAGCTACCTGCATACAATATGCAGATGACTCCACATTGATTTGTAATGCCTCCTCTTCATCAGAAGTCCAATCCATCACCCAAACAGTATTTAACCTAGTTGAAAACTGGTTCCTACAACGTTGCTTCCTCCTAAATGCCAAAAAAACAAAACTACTGCTCTTTACTCCAACTCTAAAATCATCCCCAGTAAATTTCTCCATTACATCCAGCAATGGTACTGTCATAGCTCCTGACCTAACTACCAAACTCTTAGGTGTAATAATTGACCACAACCTTAACTTTGACTCGCATATTAACTCTACTATTAAATCAGTAAACAGAAAACTTGGTTCTCTGTATAGGATAAAACCTTTCCTTACCCCTGAAGCCAGAACTACCATTGCCCATACCCATCTGATCTCTACCCTCCTCTATGCCTCCCCCATTTATACTAATCTTTCCAAAAGCAACCTTAATATGCTGGCAACCTCCTATAATAACATTGCCACATTTGCTACATGCTCCCCATTTAGAACTCACCATTGTCTGAATCTCAAACAGCTGGGATGGCTAGAACTGCAAAACCAGCTGGAATTTCAACAACTTACCATCTCCCATAAGATTATGTACCATCCTAGTAATACTCTCATTCTCTGTAGCCTTATCTCCCCCTACATAAATCTTACTACCCTTTGCTCAACAAATAAACTACAGGTTACCATCCAGAAATCCCATAACAAAGCAGGTAATTCTCTTTTCTCTAATACTGTGGGGAAGAATTGAAATAGGCTTCCCAGCAAACTTGCATCACTGTCATCACTACCACTTTTCAAAATGCAACTAAAAATTCTACTAAAGACACAATGGCTATGCCCATGTACTAACCCTGACTAACACTCACCCACTACAATATTACTGTATACCTCTCTCCCATAACCCTTAAATAGGATTAGTAATCCTTCCCTTACTCCCAATTTAGTCTAGTTTTCTCAGGGAACATTCACTGAGTATGTAGTTTGTAACACTCATCCTGCTGTGAGCACAAGTGCTCCACCTTGCATATAGATCAACTGTCTTTTTACTTTGAGTGTATTATTTGTTTAAATGCATATATGCAAACTTTTTTATTATCTAAGGGTTATATTTTACTAAACAACGTAATACTGTATTTCAATCCTTACTTCTTTCCTAACCTACCTTATGATGGATGTCAAACCCTTGTACCATGTAAATAGTACTGTAGTGTTTTGTTAAACTCTGTAGTCAATTTCTTTAAAGTTAGTTTTTTGATGAAAATCTCCACCAACAATGTATTTAAATATTTTTTAGTTTTGCTGTTCTGTTTTATTAGCTTAATTTTAGAGTTTATCTCCCCAGGCTTCTACTGAAAATGGACATGTATCCAGTTGGAGTAGCCCAGTCAACAAATGTAAAATAAAATAAATAAATAAAAATAAATTGCCCTCTCCCAACCAACAGAGTTGAAATAGCATACCTGCACCGTAGTGTGTCATCACGTAATCAGCAAGCTTTTAGGTTAAAAAGTCTTGAACTTAGCTTGGTGATAGCAGAAAAAAACAATCAGGAAGACTGGCTGTGCCTCATGGTACCAACTACAACAAAAAAATTAAAAATGAAGACAACTTTGCAAATTTTAAAACGCAGTTGAATGAGCATTTAGATTTGATTTAGCAGCGTAGATGTTACAGAAACAATAGTTAAACCGCAGAGTAACACTCTAATCTAGTGAGGCACCACACTTTAATTGCTATAGGGACATGTGTAATGACTGCACTGCATTTTATGTGGGTAAGACTATGAATAAACTGAAAAGGAGTATTTCAGGTCATCTTTCTGACATCAGAAATAAATGCCAGAGGAACTCCTTATCTAAACACTTATAAGAACACCCTGGACATTCTGGTTTTAAATGCATCATTCTGGGCTGTGAGGAGATGGATGAGCTTGAAGGGAATGTCAATGGTGTGTTGAAGAAAAAAAGAAATATGTTGGCAGCTGAAATTAAATGCATTCAGAAAAGCAGGACTTGGCATGGCCAAGGATGAACACAGGATAGCAGCAGATTTCTTCAGCTCCACCAATTTCATTACATTGACAGGAATTAATTACTTAAAAAATTAATTTTTGAAGTAATTTTCTTTCTAAATATGTTTGTTTTATATAGTTCTTGAACTATATCTAAAAAAGAAAGGAAATCTTAATAATATTCCTGTCAGAAATTACTTTGGAAATTTTCCTGTCAGTTTATCAGTCTGAAATGAGTTCCAGTAAGACAAATTCTCAAGACTCCAGCATCAAGAAAGAACTTCAGTCTCTGATAATTATAGTCCAGCAACTTACTGCTAAGATGGATAAAATGGATACTAAAATAGACACTTTCATAGCAAAAACTACAAAACAAATAGACTTGTTACATATGGACCTGCAACAACAGAAGATCCAGATGACAGGCATAGAAGAAGCTGTGAATGACATGGAAAATAGAATACAAGAAGAGGAAATCAACATTGAGTTTCTGCTGAAACAAAATACACATTTACAAACAAAGCTGGATGACCTGGAAAACAGATCTAGGCGCAATAACATTAGGATTTTTGGACTGCCAGAAAATATTGAAGATAACAATATTACTTCTTTTTTAACAACATGGCTCCCTCAAACTTTAGATTTACCAGAAGCATTCTCTTTTGGTATCGAAAGAGCACATAGATCTATAGCTAATACTAACTCTAACAAAACTATCCTAGATCAGTTATAGTTAGATTTCTATCATCTTTTGATAAAGAGATGGTTCTTAAATCTGCTTGGGCTAAAGCTCCTGTTAAGATTAATGAAACAACTGTGCGTTTTGACAATGACTATTCTTCCATGGTATTAGCTAAAAGAAAAGTTTTTCTGCCACTAATAAGGGAGCTTAAAAAAAGCACAGTTTAAAACATACCTTCTGTTTCCTGCCAAGCTTAAAATCTTCCTTCCTGATGGTCCTAAAATTTTCGATGACTTAGACTCTGCTTTACTGTTTATCAAAAAAAATAAGATTTTGGAAAAAATAGAAGAAATGGAATGGGCTAGTCCTTCGTTAAAGAGACTGGCAACTGAAACTTCGTGGAAGACTTCAGAGAAAAAGAAGAGACTAAACAACAAATGATTTGTACTATGTTTTTTTTTTCTCTCTCATCATTTTATTTTATTATTAATCTTTTTAAATATAGTTCCTGCATTTCCAAGAAGCAACAAATATTTTGAAAAAGATTTAATCAAAGTTATTCTCTGTGTGCAAAGAAATGTTTTGTTTCATAACTAGTCAAAATATCTGGAGATTTAATGGCACGCTGTGATTTAACTTGTTTCTCTTTCTGAAGAGGAAAAATAAGGTCAGTAATTTGATACATTTTTTTTTCCTTTAAAAGTTTATATGTTCTTCAAATGCTATTCCTAATTATACTTTCTTGATTACACTGCTTATGCTTGTTTGTAAATAATCTGTCATGCTTTAACTAATAATAATTAGAACTAAATAATAGTAAATAATATGTTTTATTTTTAACTCTATTAATATAAACAGTAAGTAACATTCTATTGTATATACTTCTTATAGCTTTCTCTTACATTTTTTATTTCTGCCTTACACCCTTTTACTTTCTACTCTCTTTTCTTTTCTTTATTAATATATAGAAATGCTTTTGATCATATAGACACAGTAAATAATAAGATTTGCATAGGAGTTGAGTTGGGACAAAAATGTTGAGTTTTGTTACTTATTAATAATTTTGGGCTTGATTTCACTTACATAGAGTCTGTAATAACCTGTAGAATGCATTGTGAAGGTTTTGTCATGTTTAGATGCATTTACACTGCTAAATGAATGTTTGTCACTAGTTTTTAATAAGTTTCCGCCAAAATGTTAAGAGAGACAATCTGGGATGTGGGCTGTCTCATGCACAGTGTCCATGAGCTACTTCAAAAGCTTCAACTCTCAGAATTCTCACAGAGAAGCTGAAAGCAGCTAGTCTCACCTTTGACCTAGATATCACACTGACACATCACAGATACAGGAATGACACTACCTAATTATACTTTCTTGATTACACTGCTTATGCTTGTTTGTAAATAATCTGTCATGCTTTAACTAATAATAATTAGAACTAAATAATAGTAAATAATATGTTTTATTTTTAACTCTATTAATATAAACAGTAAGTAATATTCTATTGTATATACTTCTTATAGCTTTCTCTTACATTTTTTTATTTCTGCCTTACACCCTTTTACTTTCTACTCTCTTTTTCTTTTCTTTATTAATATATAGAAATACTTTTGATCATACAGACACAGTAAATAAGATTCGCATAGGAGTTGAGTTGGGACAAAAATGTTGAGTTTTGTTACTTATTAATAATTTTGGGCTTGATTTCACTTACATAGAGTCTGTAATAACCTGTAGAATGCATTGTGAATGTTTTGTCATGTTTAGATGCATTTACACTGCTAAATGAATGTTTGTCACTAGTTTTTAATAAGTTTCCCGCCAAAATGTTAAGAGAGACAATCTGGGATGTGGGCTGTCTCATGCACAGTGTCCATGAGCTACTTCAAAAGCTTCAACTCTCAGAATTCTCACAGAGAAGCTGAAAGCAGCTGGTCTCACCTTTGACCTAGATATCATACTGACACATCACAGATACAGGAATAGCAGATTAATAATATGTGTTAAAAACCTATGTCCCAAACATATACATTACTATAACTCATTTAATTCATCTGATTGACAAGCATAAATAATTTTATAACTCTATACTGGAAGAAATTGTCATGTGATATATTTTAAAGCAGTAGTATAGCATGTTTGTAAAATCTGGTTACTAAAATGTGTTTGCTGTGCATTATTTTGTATAAAGCAGACAGATTTATTGAAGGGACAGCAATGTAAGATAGTGCTCAGTAAAGATACAACTCAGTGACATCAGATATATATATATATGTATGTGTGTGTGTGTGTCTGTGTGTGTGTGTGTGTGTGTATGTGTGTTTGTGTGTATGTGTTTGTGTGTGTGTGTGTGTGTGTGTATGTGCGTGTGTATGTGTGTGTGTGTGTGTGTGTGTGTGTATGTGTGTGTGTATGTGTATATATATATATATATATATAAATATATATATATATGTATGTATATATATATATATATATATATATATATATATGTATATGTATATGTGTGTGTGTGTGTGTATGTGTGTATATATATATATATATATATATATATATATATATATATATATATATATGTGTGTGTGTGTGTGTGTGTGTATGTGTGTGTGTATGTAGATATGTATATAAATGTTTCTGAGAATCTGCTTAACTATGAAGTATGATTTATAACAATTTCTATGAATACAATATTTTATTCTATTGGCAATAATGAGTTTGAGTAAATGCTCATATACAAGCAATTCAAGGTATTTTTTTGGAAGCTGTTAACTGTATTTACATGACAGAAAATAGATGCATCCTAATATATGTAATATCTGAATCATATTAGCCAAAGTTTTTGATTTAAATGAATGTTAGAACTTATTTTTCTCTCCTCTTGATTTCTAACATCAAGATTATTTGAATGCTATTTGAATACAAGTGTTTTATATTACATGGATGTATATAGTAGTATGAACAGTTTAAAAAAAAAAAAAAAAAAAAAGGTTTATTTTAGTTTATATGATGCTGTTTTACCAAATGTGTAGTCTTGTCTTGCTAGATAATTGAATTGAAAACTGTTAACTTCAGTTAAATATAACTAGTATTAAATTGATAAGGTGGTAGCTGACGTACTGCTGCTTAGGGTAGGGGTTAACTTGAGTGGTAAATACTACTCTAAGTTGGAGTTTATAACTCCAGGCTGGATGCAAGGTTTAATCCTTACATTATTTTCACTTGTTCATTGTTATTTGTATATAGTTTTGACATCCACAATATATTTTGTACATTCATTGTCACTACAAACAAAATTGAATCCTATACGAAATCCCATAAGAGATTCAATAAATACAGCTATATTTAAAGGTACACCTAAAGGAGGAGATGTAACATTACTTATCTTGTTATTTGTTATTTTGATCATAAGATTCTTAAGTTTTAAAAATGCCAAATGACATCTTTAAAAGGAATTTCTTTAAACATTAATGGATTGAATAATCCATGTAAAAGGGCAAGCCTAATAAGATACATTAATTTGCATAAGGCCAACTTAGTCTTCCTACAAGAAACCCATCTCTTGAAAAAAGATATTGATAAACTAGCCACAAACAAATATACAGTATTGGTTAGTTCAGAGCACACACAGAAAAAAAGAGGAGTGGCTATTTTATGGAATAAAAGTATGCCCATTCCTAAAACCATTAAGTCGTATCAGGATGACAAAGGAATGTTTTGTATGGTTACAATACAAATTAATGGGAAGACTTACACTTTAATTAATGTATATTGGATACCTGGAATTGGTATTAATACAGTGAAACATCATCTTGATAAGATCATATCATTCTCTATAGGAGATATTATTTTAACTGGTGACTTTAATTGTATACTACATGAAAGTGATACTACCACTATAGGAAAGAGAAGAATTACATCTAATGCAAAACATTTAAAGGATTTTGCTAATTCTTATCATTTGAATGATATTAATAATCAGATAGATTCAAAATCATTACCATACACCTTTTTTCTAACAGATACAAAACTTATTCAAAAATAGATAGGGTCTTTATTTCTAACCAGATGGTAACAGATTTAATTAATTCCAAAATCATTTCATGTCCTATATCTGATCATAATTCAATTGTTTTTGAATTCATGATAAAAATACTCGTAATGTTCAGATCAAAAGGATACCAGCATACTTAACTCAACTAAAAGACTATAAAGAATATATACTTTCAGAAGTAAAACATTTTTAGACATAAATAACACTCCTGAAGTCTCCATTGTTTATGTTTGGGATGCCTTAAAATCATATCTATATGGACAAAGTATCAGATGGTATAATAATAAAAGGAAATCTTGGGATAAGGAATTGTTAGATATTCAAAGTAAATTAGACTCGTATAAACATAATAATAAAGAAAATATTATGGACAAGAAAGTTATTGAAGAAATAAACAAACTAAATGAGAAATACAAAGAAATTCTAACTCATAAAGTTAAAATAACTTTAGAGAAATACAAGTTTTTGTCTTATTCAATAAGCCCCAAATACTTACATAGACTTAAAAATAAAACAAAAGGTTAAATAAACAAAACCATATCAAAGAAATCTTTTCTCTAAGGAAAAGAAGAATGTTTCTAGTATACCAGAAATACTAGATGAATTTAGAAATCACTTTCACAAAATTAACCATAATAATATTAACATGGAACCTAAAGATAAAATAAAGGAGTTTATAACCACAAATATGAATAAAAAGCTTAATAAACAACAGATTAAACTATTGGACAAGAGTATTTCATATACAGAAGTTATTACACAAATAAATAAGCTTAAATCAAACAAAGCACCGGGTAATGATGGTATTATACCAGAGATATATAAAATCCTTTCTAAAAATACATATTCATTAATACATAAGGTTTTTATTTTGGCCCAAACTGAGTTAATAACCCCCATCTTGGCAATATACATTTATTTCGCCAATTTTAAAACCTAATAAAGATCCAACTAGATGTTCTTCATATCGGCCCATCTCATTACTTAATGTTGATTATAAAATGTTTATGAATATCTTTGCTGATAGATTGAAGACAATCATTCCCGGCATTATAGATATAGATCAGACAGGCTTCATTGTAAATAGAAATACTTTTGATAATATAAGAAGAACTTTAACATTAATAGATTTTGCAAATAGGAAAAAGAAAGATTTAACACTTATTAGTCTTGATATAAGTTCAGCATTTGATTCAGTAAGTTGGGACTATCTGTTTACCTTAATGAAGTGCACAAACTTCTCGGATGCATTTGTAAATCTAATTGAACATTTATACAAAGGAACGTTGGCTTATATTAAGGTAGGAACATATGTTTCACAAAAATACCCATTCTTAAAGGTACAAAACAAGGATGTCCACTTTCTCCACTATTATTCACTTTAGTAATGGAGCCTTGGGCTAATTTGATCAGAAACAGTACTGACATAGAGGGTTTTGAAATAGATGAAAATGCAACATCCAAAATTCAACTTTTGCAGATGATGTTCTAATTACATCAGCAGGATCTAATTCTTCTATACAGTCTCTATTTGATAACATGATGAATTTTAAAAGTATTTCTGGTTTAATATTCAATGAAGAAAAAACTAAAATACTACCTATATATACACGAAAAATATTCTCATTAGTGATTTTACTAAATATGTACCCAATTCAGGTCAAATAACTTATTTAGGTATAATACTATCTAAAGATATTAAATCTATTATATATAATAATTATAATACCCGTTTTCTTAATATACAAAATCTTTTAATACCTGGAATAATATGTTTTTACTATGGAGGAGAGACTTACAATTATTAAAATGATAATATTCCCCAAGATTTTATACTTAATACAATCAATAATACTTCCACCTACAAAATAATTATCAAGAAACTGAACACACTAATGTTAAATTTCTTATGGGCACCTAATAGACCTAGGATTGCATTAAAGAAACATACTAATAGCTGGTCTCAAGGGGTATTTCTTTTCCAGACTTTAATTTATATACTATCTCTTCTATTGTAAAAGTTATTACTTTATTAATAGATCAGTCATATGTCACAAAATGGAAAGATTATTGGGAGCTAATTAGAATACACTTCATGAAAATCTCCTTAACACATAAAAATATGATTGTAAATAACTCCATGTTATGGTTACTAAAGGAATTTTGTACTTCACCTATTACACCTAAACATATGGTTTGTTACCCATTAAATATTATTATTAGTTATCGTAACTTTATATTCATGCACCCTAAGTATAGGGAATGGAATTTTATTGTATTTCCTATAATGTATACTCAGGGTATGCTTTTGTCATCTACTTCTGAAGGAACTCATTTAGCTATAGATAATGATCTAAAGTACTGGTATCAGTTGATATCTGATAATAAAGTTAAAAATCTAGATATCTTAAAACAAGAATTTGATCTAAGAGAAACTTGCTGGTTAGAGGTTCAGACCTTTAGACAACATCTCATTAATAAAATAGATTTAATGTCTATAACTGTTAAAGAATCTATTCCAACACTGCTTGATTACTTGATATTAAATTTACAACATAAAGTTTCTGATAAAGGTAAACTTTCATACATACATAAAGTTATCAGACAAGAAACTTTTTACAGTGTAGATTCATACTGGAATTATTTCACTTCTATTAATGGGGACCCACCAAATCAACAAGATAAACAATATATATTGGAATCTGCTTATAGAACGACGTCTTCCATTGTCTGGAGACTTTATACATGGAAATTTTTACATAGATCTTTTTATGCACCTTTGATGATGAATAAAATAAATAATAAAGATAATCTATGTAAGAGATGTAATGTAGAAATTAATGCTGACTGGGCTCATATGTTTTATGACTGTATAAAATTGAAAGAATACTGGAAGTCAATTAATGAATTTTGCAGGCTCTTTTTACAGATAATTTCATTATTTCTAAATCTCTTATATTATTCAACACACCTGTACCTCAAAGTGTTAAAAGGTTAAGCTTCCCTTGTTATGGTCTATTCTAGCAGTGGCTAGGAAAATAATAACTAGAAATTGGATTTCAGATACACCTCCTTCGTTCAATGAATTTAAAAATGTTATGAATATAGTGTGCCATATGGAAATAAACACAATTAGGACTAGAACAAATAGAAAAACATCTTATTTTATTGTATGGGATAATTTACAAAATTTGTTAAAAAAATTTTAATTTCAATAGCATGGTATTTTAGTTTAATTAATTGATCTGATTGTAGTGGATGTCTTTGTAAATACTTTAGCTGTTTTGTTGAATATTATAATAATACCTATTTTTAATTACTTGTATAAAATTGTTATGATATTTCTCTTATATGTTAAAACAATAAACCTGTTTTGAAAAAAAAAAGAAAAGCAGGACTTGACTGCTATTGCTCTATTAAGAGTGTGTTGAACGTTTTTTGGGGAATTTCTTGAGGAATATTTTTATGTACTAAAAATATACTAAATAAATAAAAATGATGTGTAGAATGTGTGTGTGTGTGTGTGTGTATATATATATATATATATATATATATATATATATATATATATATATATATATATGTTTAGTTACTTTAACCTCAATTCTGATGAGATTTATTGCATCACACCAGAGATTTAAACGGTAAATTCAAAACACACATTTTTTCATGCCACTATTAATGTTAAGTTGTCAATCTCGCCTTCATTCTTGCTTGATGGGTTCGGAGCCGATCCCTCGGCTCCGACTCGGCACTTGCTAAGCTCGAGAGTCACTTTTACCAGCTCGAGGCAGCCCCATATCCCATGATGCAAGGCGGTAAGTACCCAGATCTCGTTTGCCGCTTCGCTTATGAGGTCCTCCTTTTGCCAGCTCCTGGTAAGTGATTTACTAATACGCTATTCTAGCCCCTTTTAACTTAAAAACCCCTTATAGTTAGTTTTTATATAGTTTTAAACTGTTTCTGACAGAATTTTGTCTGTCTCTTATTATTTTTTTAGTCAGACTTTACCCATCCCATCCCCCCCCTGTTAGGGTGTGTGTGTCTGTTTGTAGTTATACCTTTTTGGTATACTTAAATTTAAATTTTTTGACTGGTGTGTGTGTGTGCTTGTGTTTCACCATGTCAAAAGATAGGGTCTCAGGCTTTAAGAAGTGTGACTCGTGCTGTCAGAAGATGTCTCTGACAGACGGTCACACTTCTTGCCTTTATTGCCTGGGGCCTCTTCACCTGCAGGACTCCTGTGCTATATGTCATTCTTTCAGCCAGAGAGTCCTGCAGGAAAGAAGAAACAAATTAATACTCAGGGGCCTTCTTAAGCCGGAGGGCTCTCCGGCTAAGTCGGCTCCACCTAAGACTGGCAAGTCTTCCAAGGCCCAGGCTTCTGTGTCAAAGCCTGCGGCCTCGGCTCCGACTCATTCTGAGTCGAGATCGGCTCCGGCTGGAGCCGATTCTGGCTTAACCAAGCCTTCGGCACCGATGGCTATCGGTGCCGATTCTGCATCGACCACTTTGGTGTCGGCTCCGATCGGCTCCGACCACCATGTGGCACAGGCATCGGTGTCAGCTCCGATCGGCTCCGACACCGTTACTTTTGTGGCTGTATCGGCTCCGGCTGGAGCCGATGCATCGAGGCTACCTGTCGGCTCCGATAAGTTGTTGGCTCCGACAGGTTCAATAGTTTCATCGGTTCTGATGGCTCCTTCGAGGAAGAGGTCGAGGTCTCCTTCCTTGGAGCCGATACTGTCGGCTCCGGCTTCACCTCTCCTCTCGGAACGGAGCCATCGGAGCCGATCTTCAAGGTCATCCAGGCTTTCGGACCATGACTTAGAGAGAGTGGTCAGTAGATTACTTAAGTCACAGGCACTGGCCCAAATGTTACATAGTCCGTCTCAACAGGCGACTATTGGTCCACACCCCGTTACAGTTCCTCCTTCAACTCTACCCCAGAGCTTGGAGTTGGAGTCTTCGAATGGTTACTGCTACGGCTGAGGGACGGATACCCCCTTCTGTCCCTTCAGCCTCTACTCTTATCTCCTCTTCGAGACCTTCCTTAGAGGGATTCAGTGGCGGGGCTTCCATGGTCTCCTCCGAGGGGGTGAGTGGCATCGGACCCTTGTCCGAACCCGCTCTTCCCCTTGGAGCCTCGGCCTTGGTGAGCTCGGCTCCGACATCTGCCTCGGAGACTTCCCTTTCGGTGGTCCCTGGAGTTCCTAGCTCTTCGGAACGGGTTCTCTCGGACCTGCCTGGGAGGGGAGCATTCGAGGTGATGAAGAGTGTGCTGGCCACTGGTATCAGCCAGCAGTCTGTTCCCTTAGCTCCTCCCTCTATAGTGCCTGTTGTCATCTCTGCCACTTCTCTTGCTACAGGACCCAGAGATCCTCCGCCTCAGGTTTCCCCATTGGGAATTTCCCCCTATTCCGAGGATTCTCCTGATGTTTCGGGAGATCCTCCTAGGAAGAGGACTTGTAAGAGGAAACATGTAGACTCCCCGAGTCTATCACTTCAGATACTGACTTTGATGAGTCAGAGGGATCCCCAAGATCCCCCTCTGAGGATGTCTCCTTCTCAGACATCCTAGAACTCCTTAGACAGAGGGAAACTGGCCCACCAACAATCCTTCTGAGGATGAGTCAGTATACCTAGAGGCGTTTGGATCTCGGCCCTCCACCTCCTGGGTGTCTCCGCCTTCGACCCCTTATGCAGGTTATTGCCCGAAAGGCGTGGGCTGCTCCTGACTCTGTAGAGCCAGTCCCTAGGAGGCCTTCAAAATTTATCACTGCCCCGTGTGACAAGCAATTCCTCACTAAGGGTGTCCCGCTGATGCCATGGTGGTGGCTGCTGCCACCAAGAAGGAACTTGCAGATCCTTCCGTGCCGTCCATCCTCCTAATAAGGACTCTAGGACCATGGATAGGTACGGTGGCGGATGTTTTCCTCAGCGACCTTTGCTATGCGTCGCTGAATTACCTATGTCACTTCACCAGACTCCAAAGGGATATCCTTAAGGAGCTAGGTGATGTTGTTCAGGATCCTACAGCTGCAGGAGCTCAGGAAAAAATTGCTTTGCAGCTAGGAACCCTTAATTCCATTGCAAACTCCTCCATGCGGCTAATATCATATGCTGCTGATGGGGCGAGTAGGGCCGCAGGTACAGGTGTGGCTCTTAGACGCCAAGCCTGGATGCGGCTATGTGACTTTGCAGATCCCTTTAAGGCGTCCTTCACAAATTCTCCCTTTGATGGTTCAGCTTTGTTCGGCCCTCAAGTGAAGGAAACTTTGACCAGGTGTGAGCAGGACGGCAAGACTCTTTCTGCCGTAGGAGTCCGTTTTTCCACCCCTTCTAGACCTTACCCCAAAGGACAGAAAGGTGGCAAAATGTGGTTCCGCAAATCCCAAGGAGTCACGCCGGATTCACGTGGTCAGTTTACCCCTAGAGGCAGAGGGGGTAACAACAACAGACGCCGCTCTAGAGGCAGAGGGGGTCCAAAAAACCAGGGAAACAGAGAGCCTCTCTGACAAGCCCTTTCAGCATCCCTGAGATGTTGCCCGGCTGTCCCTCCTTGGAGGCAGTCGGGGGAAGATTATCACTGTACCCAGAAGCCTGGCATTCCCTCACTCAAGACAGTTGGGTACAGTCGATCATATCCAAGGGTTACATAATTCCTTTCGAGGAAAGTCCTTTCCCCTCAAATTCCCTTCCAGATGTACCACCCGGTCTAAGGAAATTGCAGAGTTAGAAGTCTCAAAACTACTGCAAAAGAGCCATTCAGCCAGTTACAACAGACCATTCAGTTGCCGGAATCTACTCAAGGTTCTTTTTGGTCCCCAAAAAGACGGGAGACTGGAGACCAATATTGGATCTCAGCAGACTCAACAAGTCTGTGAGGAAGACAAGATTCCGAATGGTCACTCTTCAGTCAATTCTGCCCTTCTTACAGAAGGACAACTGGATGTGCTCAATAGATCTTCAGGATGCGTACTATCACATCAAGATTCACAGACGCTCCAGGAGATTTCTCCGCTTTCGGCTGGGGTCCAGTCATTTCCAGTTCAGAGCCCTGCCCTTTGGTCTTACTACAGCCCCCAGAGTGTTCACCAAATGCATGGCAGTGGTCACGGCTCACCTGAGACGTCAAGGATTCCAGGTGTTTCCGTATCTCGATGACTGGCTCCTGTCAGCCACCACCAGGCATCAGCTTATTCAAGCCAGGGATTACACAATAAGTCTTTGTTCTCATTTGGGCATCTCGATCAACTTCGAAAAGTCATCCTTATCGCCCTGCCAGTCTATTACTTTCATAGGCGCAAACTTAAACACTGTTCGGATGTCAGCTACCCTTACAGATCAAAGAGTTTCAGACATTCAGAGTCATGTCAGGATCATTCTGGCCAACAAGAAAGTACAGGCCAGAATGGTTCTGAAGGTATTAGGCCTCATGGCTGCGGCCATTACTCTTCTTCCCCTGGCTCGATTCTACATGCCTTCTTCAGTGGATGCTGTTCACACAGTGGTCGTGCCAACAACTTCCAATGCGTCACCAGATTCTGGTGACACAGACTTGCAAAGATCATCTTGCTTGGTGGATCACATCTCCTCAGGTTCACCAAGGCAGGTACTTTGTACCCCATCCCCGATAGCCACTGTCACCACGGATGCCTCCCTGATCGGGTGGGGGGGGTCATTATCAGGGCAGGATGGTTCATGGGACGTGGCAGCCGTTCGAGTACCATCTGCACATAAATGTCCTGGAGATGAGAGCAGTGCTTTTAACGTTGCAAGCCCTCAACGACTTTCTTCCCGTAGGGACAATTGCAGTCCACACAGACAACATGTCTGTAGTTTGGTATATCAACAAACAAGGCGGAACCAAGTCCTACCCCTTGTGTCGAGAAGCGCTCAGACTATGGCAATGGGCGATCTCCTCTCATCGGTTTCTGGTAGCAACGCATATCCCTGGGAAAACCAACATTGTAGCGGACAGATTGAGCAGAGCTATCCTCATGCCTCACGAGTGGTCTCTCAAGCAATCTATAGCGGAAGAGATATTTCTGGAATGGGGTCGTCCATGTTGCGATCTTTTTGCTACTCCCCAAAACAGCAAATGCCCAGATTTCTTCTGTCTCTTCCCTCTACCAGGCCATCCCCCCAGAGACGCTCTGACCCAGGATTGGCCCCAGGGACTTCTTTATGCCTTCCCTCCATTTCCTCTGATCCCTCAAGTTATCCAGAAAGCTACCGTTTTGAGAGCCAAATTGATTCTCATTGCCCCTTACTGGCCTCGACAAGTTTGGTTCCCGTTCCTCCATCGTCACCTTCTGGTGCAGCCGTGGCATCTGGACCCAGTGCCAGATCTTCTGATTCACCAATCCGGTCAGCTAAACCGGTCTATCCCTTCTCTCAACCTCACAGCATGGTTGCTCCACTTCCTTCCTTAGCCAGGCTTCCTTTGATCTCTAACCCAGTTAGAGACATCATAGTAGCTTCGTTAAAATCCTCTACCAGGAGGATTTATACAAGCAAATGGAAACGTTTCTCTTATTGGGCTAAGGCCAAGAATATTGATCCTTTCACTGCCCCTGTTCAGGCAGTCCTGGACTTCTTAGCAAAGATTTTTCATGCAGGCTCCTCTTCTTCCACAGTCAGAGTTCAATTGGCTGCTATCTCCAACTTTCATGTCGGGGTCGCAGATCATAATATTATGTCCCATAGGCTCTGCAGGGCCTTCTTGAAAGGAATTTTCCTACTAAAGCCTCCAATCAGGAATCCTCCTCCTCAGTGGGATCTAAATTTAGTGCTGACATCCTTGATTCTTCCCCCCTTAGAGCCAGTTGTTTCTTGTTCCCTGAAATTTCTTTCTTGGAAAACTTTATTCCTAGTGGCTATTACATCGGCCAGGAGGGTGTCTGAACTTCATGCTCTATCGGTTCGACCCCCCTATTTGGTTTTTCACAAAGACAGAGTATCTTTGAGAACTAATCCGACCTTTTTGCCTAAGGTCGCTTCAAAGACCACTTTGAATCAATCCATTGATCTCCCTGTATTTTTCCCAAACTATTCAGACAGAGCTGAACAAAAACTACATTATCTTGATGTCCACCGTCAACTTAGATATTATTTGGACAGAACAAAAAAGTTTAGAAAATCTGATCAACTTTTTGTTTCCTATGCGGATAATAAAAAAGGCCTTCCTGTTTCTAAAGTGACCTTGTCTAGATGGCTCTCTTCGGTCATCTCTGAAATTTATCTGCTCAGGGGAAAACAGCTGTGCTCAAAACCTAAAGCACATTCAACTAGGAGCTTAGCTACTTCTACAGCCTTTCAAGCTAGACTTCCTTTAGACACTATTTGTGCAGCGGCCACTTGGGCCACTCCTCACACTTTTGTTTCCCATTACAAATTGGACTTGGCCTCCAGGGACAGAGCCAGTTTTGGCTCTACAGTCCTCAAGAGTCTGTTCCATTGAGCCACCCAGGATAGAGGTGCTAGGGACGCGGTCCCATCAAGCAAGAATGAAGGCGAGATTGACAACTTAACATTAAGAAGTTATGTACCTACCATAACGTTCCATGTTAGTTGTCTTCTCTCGCCTTCTTTCTTGCGACCCTCCCTCCTTCCCCCAGGCCTGGACAGACCTTGTTATAAGAAATTATTATGCTGAAGACCATTCAGACCTGGTCCTTCTTCCATACTGTAAGTTTCTTTCTTCCTTTGGGAAGTGTTTTTATGCTTGGTGCTATTGCCCTTTGTCATCAAACGAGATCTGGGTACTTACCGCCTTGCATCTTGGGATATGGGGCTGCCTCGAGCTGGTAAAAGTGACTCTCGAGCTTAGCAAGTGCCGAGTCGGAGCCGAGGGATCGGCTCCGAACCCATCAAGCAAGAAAGAAGGCGAGAGAAGACAACTAACATGGAACGTTATGGTAGGTACATAACTTCTTATTATGTAGTATTGGTATAATTCCTCCATTAATCATACTGGTGGATGTTCATGCATACATCTGCACACTTTTATGTATTACTTTACTTCACCCACTGTTTTCTGCATTTTTGTGTGTTTTTTTCTACCAGTTTTCATTGTATTTGGGGCTGTAAACATGAAAACTGCCATGACAGTTTTTATTTATTTATTTATTTTTCAAAGCACTGACATTTTTTTCTGAGCTGTTAATAATTTAGTTTTATTATGCACACTAATACACATGGATGGATATTTACTAGACATTATTAGACAGATGTATTTTTAGTGTTTTAGTTTGATTGTGTTTATGGTTAAAGAGCTATGTGTTTTTTTCTTGATTTTAGTTCTTATCACAGACCTGATAGAGGCTTTATTGCATTAGTTAGCCAAATGTGATTTTAGTTAAGTCTTTTTATGTACATCAAAAAAGGGGGTGAAGACATCGGAGCTTAAGTCCACAAAATCACTTTATTAAGCGCTTTCGACCTTCATGTTCTGAAGAAGTCCTGTTGTACCAAGGACAAAAGCACTTAATAAAGTGATTTTGTGGACTTAAGCTCTGACGTCTTCACCTCTTTTTTGTTCTTCAGTTTGTGGTGTTTTTATTTGATTTGTCTTTTTATGTATATGTTATGCTTATCTTAATACTTTTATCTTGGAATGTGGGTTGCAGGTAGATAGGTAGTGTTTTTCTTAACTAGGATTTAGCTTGATCTAGTCAGTAGTAGTGTGTGGGGGTGGGTACTTGTTGTTCTAAAATGCACTTTTACAGCCCTGCTTATATTGTTTGCCATGAATTGGCTGGTTTAAATTTAAAGAATATGTATATTTTCCACACCTACTTATAAATATATAAAACTTGATATGTTTGACATTGTTAAAATATTTCAGATTTCTTTGTTACTGAGGATTGCTTGTCTGTGATGAAAAGGGCTTGTTGCTTTGGAACACTACCTGGGTTTCATAATTTTTGGAAATTATTGTGACTGAGCTCATCCTGAAGTTTTAAGACCACTAGTTTCTCTTTTTTTTAAAATTCTAAATAAGCATACATGGGTCGTAAATGTATCTGAATAACTGAAAGTCCTACTTTATACTGCTCAGAGTTTTCCTGAATAACTGTATATGTCTAAGATAGCTTTATTAAGACAACCTGAAAGTCAGAATGCCACTATATATCATGCTTTGTAGAGTACATCATCTCTGCTGCACATTCTGATTTTAAATAAGAAACTTGCTAACCACAGGGCAGTCAACAGCACACTTGTTCCTTATGCCAACAGAATGATAATAGAAATGATAATGAGGTCTGGGATGCTTGATCTATACAATCCCAGTGGACTTACAGAAACCATGCAACTTATCTTGGCATAACAGTAGTCTTGCCAGTAAAAATGGATGCAGTTTCATGGCTGATGACAGGGAACGTAATTAATATTATCCATCTGAACTTCAGCAAGTTTTTTAGCATAATGCCACATATGCAATTTGTATAGAAACCTGAAGGTGGTCTCTAACAACTGTTTGGCAGACAGGAAGCTGAGAATTGTAGTAGATGGCCATTGTTCAGTAAATAAAAGAAAAAAACAACATGAGTTGGTATATGGTCTGACGTTTAGGACACAACTGTGTATTATGTATGCCACTGACAAAGGTCAAGAGTTGGAGAACAATTATCAGCTTGTTGACCGCACAAAAATGAATAGACCTGTCAGTAATAGAGGAATTAGTACACAGCATAAATTGCAGGATGGGGAAACAAGCAACAATTAGGATTTTCTTTTACAAAAAAGAGCATAGTCGTGCTTGCAGTGGTGCTAATCTAAGTGACAACTGAAAGCTAAGAGGGACTGATCTGAAGAATACAGAAAAAGAAAATAATCTGGATGTAATTATCACCTCTGGGCATTCAAGGCATTGTTAATGTGCTCTGGCTTGGATGAGGGTTGCCTAATAAAAAGGTAGAGGCTTTTCGATCCCAGCGGTCATTTTCTCACTGTATTACTCACTGATGATAGCCGACTGTAATCCTCTGTACAGCTCTGATGATCTTTCCAGTAGAATGATATTAGATTCATTAAGAACATGCTGAGAAAGGCCACAAAAATGACAAGAGCATGGAAGTATTAGTGCTGGAGGAAATGATGAGGGTGTGTGAGATGAATTCGTACACTATTATGATATGGACAGATAGCACATTCTTGAAACAGTGTGGAAATAACCACGAAGGACTGGAGCTAAACAAAGGCACAGTTGCAAATTTGAATGGTGTTAAAGTCAGACATATGGCTTATGTGGTACATGAGGGGATGGTTTGGATCAGACTTTTGAAAATGCTACCTTTCAGTGAGCATGGTGAACCATAAAATAACTTGCCGGACGACTGCTGAAATACGGGCTGTCTTACAGAATTCAGGAAGTTTGCATGCGCACAGAAGAAAGAATGAAGAAGGGAACAGGATTCGTCAGGGATGCATCTGTAGATTCGTGCACCATTTGTACTCTCTGCCTTATTTACTTGTATATTTATATATAAAAGTAGAACAGCCATGGTGTAGTGTTGAGCCATAATGCAGTTGCCAAGTGGAGTTTTCGTTATAGATTCAGCAGTGAGAATATTACTGAGTATGAGCTGTGTAGCTTTATGCTGCTTCACAGAATGATCAGCTGGTGTGGCATATTCGTACAGCTCTCCAAGGCAAATGCAAGTGGTCATGTGAATTTAGCCCTTTACCCTAAGGTACACTGACCTTTGAGTTGATTATGTATTACGTATGGGTGCAAGGGGCAAACAGAGTTTTTAATTTAGTTTTCCATTGTAGGTATCCACTTTGAGTAAGGCTATGTTTTCACATGTTAGAGGTGGGTTTTTTTTTGTCAGTATCCTAAGCACAGAAAGGTCTCTTCAGCAGCATGACAAATTATATTGTGATATTGGGCCAAGTAAACAGTTATGTACTTGTGTCTGTCTTAAATAATAAAAATCATATTTTTTAACCACCTTTCTGTTGTGTGATACTTCAAAAAATATTTTCACCTGTGTATTCTTTTGGAGAATGTGGTACTTCAACAGGGACACTGATAGTTTTTTTTTCCAGTCAGCCATAAGGTTTTTAGACTGAGGTTTTTTACAGATGTGTGTCTGAAGCAGAATTTGAGACTACGCTAGAATAAAGCCGTATGCAACAAATGGAGAACTGACTTCTATTGTATCGGGTCATAGTGTTAGTTACATTATTCTTGTATATTGACTACTGCACTCTGAAAAGCAGTTCTATAATCTGTTCACTCTTTTCATCCACCACAATGGCCTAATCAGAATTGTATGAAGTATGATACGTTTAACATCTTCACTTTTCCATAATCTGACCCCCATTTGTTACACTGCTGACGCTAGCAAACAGATAACCTATAAAGCCTTAGTTAAAATATCTCACAGACCACCTTGAAGATAGGTCCTCAGTTTGAAGCTGGTCTAGACCATCACAACAGGACTCTGCAACTTTATTTGTGATACCTTTCAGCAGTCGTTGTCAGCCTTGCATTATTTTATAAATGCAGTGTCAAGAGGTTCATGGAAAAGCAGAAGGTAGTTGGTCTTTATTTATTTGTTCAGTAAGTATGTGGGCTGTACCAAAGATACTTTTTAGCTACAGCCTAGGTTATAAGGCAGTGACATCAATGAATAAGAGTGGATATATATATATATATATATATATATATATATATATATATATATATGTATATATATATATATAGAGAGAGAGAGAGAGAGAGAGAAAGACGGGGTGGTCTGTCACAAAACAGTACTGAACATGTGATCCAATGGCAATAATGCAACAGTAAGAGTGTACAAATGATAATACATAGAAATGTTTCCATGATACACAAAGCTAATGCAGTAGATGATAGTTACATAGTAATATGATGGTATTTACGTAGAATTATAGGCAAACTATATTAGCTACATTGAAAGATTCACAACATTAGCATTAGCAAAAGTCACAGAATAACGGCAGCTAATCAGAATCAGTCATTTCTCTAAACTAGTTGCATAAGTATGAAGACGTAAGGTAGTTTGCAAGTTTAGATCTGAATTTGTTTAAGTTCATTCCTAACATCCACCTGAAGCAGGCTCCATGGGGCATGAACCACTTTCGTAAATGCCTTCTCCCCTGTTACTAACCCAGAATTAGACTTCTTGTTTGCCTGACTTAAAGTTTTGATGCCCCAACAATATTCTTGGTGGATAAGTTAAATACAAGAAGTGCAAATGAGAGGGTAGAGCTAGCACTGACTGGAAACCAGTTGAATTTTTTAGAGTTAAACAGTGATGCTTCCTGCACACATGTAGTCTATGAACCAGCATGTTTTTCTTTTCTAATGTTTGTAGTAACTCTGTAGTTTGGGCACAGGGCTGTTTAACCAAGTAGCTTTTATAGCTTCAGTTTTAAGGAATTCTGATAATGTGGAACATAGTTTAAACTGTTTAAGAAACCTTACCAGAACTTTTTTTCAGTGTAGCATTTAAATGCAAGTATGGGTTGAGCCGGACTCCCAGGTGCCTGAGCTCAAATGTTTGCGATACAGGTTGAACACCCAAATGTCAGGAGTATCCTTACAATGTTCTTCGTGTTTCACTGTTGCAGTCATCACATTTGGGTTATCCCTGCTGGGGTAGCCCTCGGCCGGCCTGAATACCAGAGACAGTATTTCTGCGTTGGTTGCTGTCGCTTGAAGACTGATGTCAGGTCGTCAGGAGTATAAAGAAAGGCAGCCAACACCATTACATTAGTCTTTCTTGCCATGGAGCTCGAAGCAGAAACAGTTCGAGTGCTGGTCAGCTGGTGCCTGAGTTTCATTTACGAATTGAAGTTGAAGTCTTTGAAAGCTAAGTACCCCATTGGGGATCCTTTTTTCTTGCATGGATATCTGTTCACATCTTTACCAAACATTACACCTGCCTCTCTTTTCTAAATCCAGGGCAGGTTTTACCTCTGCAGTCTTGCAGGGCATTCTAGCCAGCCCCTAGCTTCCTTAACTGTCTCCACCCATTTCATTAGCTTTGAGAATCTACCCAAATGTGATGACTGCAACAGTGAAACACGAAGAACATAGTACAGTTGTGTACACTTACCATAAATATAGATGTTTGAGTGTGTTCACTGTTGCAGTCCTGGTTTCCCTCCCTCCTTCCCCCTTTTTATTTTTGTTATCTTTCTTCCTTGTTGTTCTCCTTTCCTTAGAGGGGACATATTGGTATTTTTTCCACCAGTGGGGTCCTGCCACCAGAGCCTGGCCTCCTACTTTGGGGGCTCCTGACCAGTTAGGGCAAAGAAAAACTGATGTAATGGCGTTGGCTGCCTTCCTTTATACCCCTGATGACCTGATGTCAGTCTTCAAGCGACAACAACCGACGCAGAAATACTAACTCTCTAGTATTCAGACTGGCCAAGGGCTACCACCCCAGCAGGGATAACCCAAATGTGATGACTGCAACAGTGAAGACACTTGAACATCTACCTTTATGGTAAGTGTACACAACTGTACTTTTCTGGGGAATGCTAATAGTCATTTTTGCCATTTTAAAGGTATCAGCTCTAAGTTTACTGTGCTTCATCCAATACCAATGGAAATGGAAACCTCATTGCAATTCCCTTTGTATAACTTCACCAGATCTACAAGTAAAAGCAGGTCCTCAACAGACATGGCTAGTTTTAATTGAGGAAGATACACCATAAGCCTTTTTTATATTTGGCAGAATTACACTATATATTGCAGTAGGTATACTGAACATTACCTAGGACCATGCTGAAATTAGTAGAACAGACGGTAAGATTTGATTGCAGCTAGGCTTTACAAGCAATTTAGTTAAAAGGCAAAGGTGATCTGTCTGAAAATTTCTTTCAGTTCAGATTGAAGTTTACTCAGTCTTCCACTGTACCTGCCTGAGAGCACCAGTTGTTTTCACGTACTAGAATCAGCCATATTCATTCACTTTTCAGAAGTGCACATCGTAGGCATAACCGCCATTGGAAGATTGATTTATTTTATCTAAAAGCATAGAGACTACAGACAACTAAAAGGGCTAATATATTTCTTTTTTTAATTCTGATGGATTATTTAATGTACCAACATGTTAAATATTTTATCTTGTGGCTATCTTTAATTTGCATTTGCTTCACATCTTATCATGGATATAGTAATCATCCTTACCTATAAGGCATGGGTTGTACCTGGAAGAGATTACTTGTGACCAGTGTATTCAACTGGTTACCAAACAAGCAAATGGTTTGGGGTGGCATAGTAAATAAAAGCTTCAAACCTCTCTCATTTTCTTCTACTCTTAAAAGTGCAGTCATGCCCTTTGAAGTTTGGTGTGTCCTTTTTGGCTGAAATTTTGCCAAGTACACAGATAGTCTTTATAAACAATATAAACATTAAAGATGTAATTTCGTTAACAAATTAGGATAATTTTATCCTTTGTCACTGCGTGACCAGAAAGAAACATTGCCTTTGAGTTGCCAGAAAACAGATAGATACTCCCTCCTTAAATGTTATATATATTTTTCTGTGTAAATGTATGTGCTGATTGCTGTCCTTCCTTTTTATTAGAAACCTTTCCTTATGGTTTGTCAGAAATTCTTGGATTTTTAAAGCAGTCTCACTATTTATGAAAGACAGCTGTATGATGTAATCCTGAGTTTTCCCTATTCTTACTATATTATGTCTGTAGAGCTGGTGTATTTAGATAATGGGTGTTGGGTGGTGCTGGGTGTGCTTGCCTGCTAGCAAAAATACATGTTTAGCTGTTCTTTTGGCTTTTTTGATTTGTGTTTCATACTTAGTAAAATTTAATGAAATGCAACATATGGGAAAGCTGTTCAAATGAATAGATGAGAAGGGTTCCTTTTGGTATAGATAATCCCACACAGGGAAATGGGCTGAAACTGCAACATCCTTTGTCATGAAGAAAGCCCCCAAACCTTCAAGGCAAGTGCCTTGATTCATAGATAAGTACTAGGCTAACTGCCCTTCTGAGCCATTTTAAGCCTAGCCAATTACTCCATGTGAGAATCAAACCCTGTACCTTGGGTCTGTAATGTAAACACCTTAACCATTAATTGGTATTACTGTTTTATTTAGCTTGACATTTGAAGCATGCAGTAATACCTTATTGATCTGTTACTCTTTCACCAAGCTGTTAAGTAACCTTAGGGAAAAACAAAACAAAACGTATTTCTCAATGCTCCTTTGCATTTACACAGATCTACTAAGTCTTACTGTGAAGTTATTTTTTAAGAATATCCTGCTGTTTAAGTCATTGCTAGGTAGAGAAATATCAAAAATGTTAATGTCTTCATTGACATAATCCACCCACTGTCTTTTGTGAATGCTTTACTCTCCTTTTTTAAGGTCATCTGAAGACCAACTTTTACTTAAGAAATATTTGACTTTTAACTTGCATGTACCTCATTTGTGAAGCTAGTTTTTAATACGTTTTAAAGGCTTGAGAAGGGATTCATATTTTTCTAACAAATGAGTAAAGATAAGTGTGCAAAGATTAAACAGTAGATCACTTTATCACATGTTCTATATTAAAACAGCATAAAAAGACTTGGAGTTCAATATATAGTGAACTGAGTTTTTTTTTTTTTTTTTTTTTGTTACAGTGCTTGCTTATAACTAGAACACTGGCAAAATCTGTTGTATAAATTGTTTTTCCTAGATTTCCACTTAGTTAACTGGAGCCAAACTGTGTGCTACAAATTAAAGACTTCTCCGTACAAGATGTTTCATATAAGTGACATTTTGAGTTGTAGTAGGTACTGGCTATGATTAATAAAATGTATGTATGATTTGATATTAATACTGTTAACTGAAAAATGATTTAGACTGTTTATCTTCAGTCTTACAGAAAAAATAAATACAGCACTGTGAATAACAGCAAAACTGATCATGCCGACTGTTAAATTTACTAATGATGTTCAGAGAATTTATGTGTCTTGGGATGGCACAACTACGTGTAGACAGTAATAAATATTAATTGTTTTGTTGCAGGGTTCGCTTCTTGTTAGGTGGTCGACATGGTGAATTCAAGTTTTTGCCTCCTCCAGGCTATGCCCCATGCTGTGAAGCTCTCCTACCAAAAGAAAGAATGAAAATTGAACCTATCAAAGAGTACAAACTTGACATCGATGGGGTCCGGAATCTGCTTGGTCCCACACAAGCTCTTTCACACACTGCTTTCACTCCCTGCCCAGTTGATACAGTTCAGGTAAGACTAGCAATGTGTACACTTCATGAAGATGAAATACCATACTGTGGTCTGCCCAGTTGATACAGTTCAGGTAAGGCTAGGAATGTGTACATTTCATGAAGCTGAAATACCATACTGTTGTCTGCCCAGTTGATACAGTTCAGGTAAGCATAGCAGTGTGTACACTTCATGAAGCTGAAATACCATACTGTGGTATGGGTAGGAGGCATATGGTATGCTTGCACATTCAAATGCACATACTTAAATCATTAAAAATAAAAACGGCCTACAAAGTACCATACACGATAAACCAAACAAAAACTAAATTAACTGCAACCAGAAATAAAAGCAAGTGCCGTTTAATCCAAGTCAGTCAAATGTTATAGTTCAATAAAGTCTTGGTGGTTTTACTTTGGGTATCACCAGTGTTTTATATTATTATCTCCTAATTTCCCTTTCGCACATTTATTCGAATAAGACAACCTCAGGGTTGTAAGTAGGAATAAATGTACTTTTTCGCCTTAATTGCCCTTCATAACTTCTTTCAGGATGATCATGAAAAAGTAAATTTAAATTTAACTTTCTCGCAAATAGTTTCAGTTTCAATATAATGTCAACCACATCCAGCCCAAATTTTGGGACAAATGACATTCCTTTGCTTAGGATATTGAAAAGTGCTTCTGTTATTTCTTTGTCACTATAATTATAAATTGTAAAGCCATTCTTAGTAACCGTATTACACTCTAAGGAACTACTCATATTTAGTTCACCTATTTCTTCATCACTTTCATTGGTACTTGATTCATTTATATTTTGCCAATAATACAAACAATCTACTCTACCTACAGAGTAAATCGTTAGTTCCAATTCCTGTTGTTCCTCTTGCCCCATTGTCTCCCATAATACGTTTTGACTTGCTGTCCCCTGTTGTATGCACTGTTCTATTGATTTCTTGTATTCCTGTTGGTCTGATTTCTCAAATGCACTGACCTCCTTGGCTGAAATTCCTCTTCTAAAAAAACGTCACTACTATCAGGGTCATTACCATCCAGCTCAGTATCATTATTATTTGCATACAAACCTCTCGCTGTCTCCCTAGACGTATGTACATTGTTCTCTCTTACAGTATTTGTTCTTCCCTGGTCTAAATCCCTCTCCCTGTCCCCATAGGATATGCTCTATTGTTTTTATACTCTTCCATGTCTCTCAATAGTTTACGCTGTTTAGTGTTGACATTCTTTTTAACAAATGTATCTACATCTGTAAGTACTTTAGAATAACAGTGCTTATATTCAGTAAACAACAAATCATTTGTAATACTCCGATTTAAAACAGATAATTTTTTTTGTAAAAGTTTAAGCTTACATTCATTGTTCTTGTTAATAATGTCCAACATTTCAAGTCCTGCCTTATCATATAAGGCCACCAACTCCCGAAATGCAGTTGATCCACTTTTGATGCCCATAGGTTGTTTCCACAGCCATTCTTTTGGGACCTGTTTGAGTGTTAAAGACTTACTGAGAAACACATTGTTCTTTCTGTAGAGAACGATATCACCTGCAAAGTTTTTAAAATATCTGAATCTGTAGTCGCAAAGATGGCGATGAGTTAGTATTCGGTCGTTCTTCTGCCAGCATCATTTCCGGTGTTCCAAACAAGATGATAACTGGAACTGTTGATGCATGTGAGAGCACTAGTGTGTTTTAGAGGATCTCATACCTTAGAATTTGGCAAGAGCACAAAATATTCCCAACACTATGCTGTGTGAGACCTGCAGAAATGCTATAGATGTATATAGGCTAGGGAATTGGAGCTCTTCTGATGCTGTGTTTTACACCTTTCCAGTGTGCTGAAGAAATTTCTGTATATTTTCACAATTTCCCTAAACCTTAAGAGTGGGATAATTAAAAATGTGGTAAATATGACTTTAGAAACTGAAGAAATGTGAATATTGCCACTTTGAGGTGACGCTTTTCTCACTTTTCTTTTCTTTGTGACTTTGGACTGGACACTTTTCTATATTGCTATGAAGAACCTTGCCAGTTGTTCTGTTTGACACCACCAAGTATTGTCACTTTGTGATGCTCGCCTGTATACCCTAGCTGGACTTCGCTACTGAAACCAGTAAAGGTTACTTGGTACTGGACCCATACTGTGTTGATATGTTAGAGCGCAAGCTATATTTCATTTTAGTATTGTACATTTCTGGCACTGCTGCATAAATGTTGAATGGGGTTCTGATATGTCATTTTTAGAAACTGCTTAGCATTGAGAAATTATGTGCCTGTCACTGAATTAAATTTTTAATGTTAGATGTCCTTCTGTGGACATCACCACTGCACTGAAATAACTTGTCAGTGTAGATATGCCATATTGCTGGTACAGCATTATGGTGCTTTTAATCTGCATATTTTGCATGATGCAACTTTGGGCCAGACTTGGTAGAACTGCTATGTACTTGCAGCACCATTTCAAGATTCTAGGGCATTCCACTTAGGTGAAGGTATGTGTCTGTCAGTTAGCAATGAAGTAAAGTTGGAGGGTACAGCTATTGTTTAATCAGTGGTTTAAGGGACACCTCATATACTTTATACTGTTGGAGATGACAGCATGTGCTAGAGCTCATATAGCAAAATGGCAAAAACATTAGGGTGTAAACTTCTTATTTTACTTCTCTTCTTTTAGTAACATGACATTCACATTTACCAGGGCCCTGCAGGAGCTTATACTAACAGCTGGCAGCTTTGCAGTCAAAGTTAGAGTGACCTCTTCTTCCTTAAGCAAGTTATTTATATTTTGATGAAAAAAGAAAAGAAAAGCAGGGATATGGAGAATGCAAATTCCAGTCTCAATTGTAAATCAAAATGAACGCTTTATTGAGTATTGCGTTTTCGTCCAACAGACTTCATCAGATCAAGTACATACTTGCAAATCAAAGCTTTATACTAAAATTCATACTGTTTCTAACCAATCATGTTTCATTTCTAATTAAAAAGTCCCACTTCAATTTAACATTTCCCAATGTTTATATATAACAGTTATAATCATATTATATGTGATAAAAAATGTATAAAAGTTTAATTTAAGTTAAAAACAGATCATTATTTAAAAACAACATTGTATAAGTTAATTCATTCAAGAAAAATGTAATTATTTCTATTCCAACGAATTATTCACTGTTGGGTTTACTTCTTAAAACTAACAATGAACACTGCCATCTCCTGACCATCTTTATTATTGCACACAAAATTATATCTTAGCAGCTTTTAACTTTAAGAATGGTAAAATAGATATGTTTTCATTTAACCCTGGGGGTCTATTGGCTTCTAGTACCAATTGCCACCACAACTCCTTGTAGCCTATATTTTCTTCCCATGGACCCCCTCTTATGTCAATTTTTATTTGGTCCAGTACAAAAAAACAGTAGTTGTATCTCCTGCAGACAAGTGAGTGTTTGTATAGTGCATTGGATTCCTTACATTTACCAATATCATAAACATGTTCGTATATCCTTTTCTTTAGGGTACGCTCTGTCTTCCCCACATAATAAGAAGTGCATCCCTTGCAAATGGCTAAGTAGACCAGTCCTTTGACTCACAGTTAAAGTGTCCTTTACTGTGTAACCAAATCTTTCTACTTTCCAAATAAATTTTGTCTAAGTTGGATATATACTCACATTGTCTGCATCTTCCACATTTATATGTGCCTGGTTTTATAGTTTCCCTTATGACATTATGTCCTGGATCTCCTCTTTCTAATATGTTTTTATGTTATATGAGTTTTAAACACTATCTTAGGATTCGAGTCAAGTAGTCCTTCTAGGTCTGTAAAGGCTTTGAATTTTTCCCACTCATGTAGAAATAATTCTTTTACCTTACTGTTTAATACATTGTACTCAAGTATGAGTGATTGTTGATAATTATCTTTCTTTTTTGAATTAATTATGTGGGAATTTTGTGTTTCTTCCTTGAGCCCCAATATGGGTTTGAACCTTCCATTTCTAGCCGGACACTTCAGTCCTGTATTCCCTGATAAATTCTTTGGGATATCCTCTTTCAAGGAACATACGTTCCAATTTATCACATTCCATTTCAAATTCATGGTCAGTGCTGGTCATTCTGGAACCTCGGACGAATTGCCCTTCACCAGGTTTCTTTTACAGTGTTTGGGGTGTCCACTTTGATAGTGGAGAAAAGAATTAACATAAGTGTCTTTTCTATACACTTTTGATTCTATTGTGTTCACCCTTTTGGTAATTTCTATGTCCAGGTAGGCAATGTTGGTGTTGGACATAGTGTGTGTAAATTTTAGAAAATCAGTTGTCTCTCCTATATATGATAAGAATTCTTCAAGCTTGGTGTTGTCCCCTTTCCACAGGATTATAATATCATCAAGAAATCTTCTGTACAACATACAATATTGGAAATATTCTGATGTAAAAACAAATTCCTCCTCCCAGTTCGCAAGGACCAAATTGGCAAATGTGGGGGCGCAGGCTGCCCCCATTGCTACTCCCTGGATTTGTTGGTAAAATTCTCCTTGATGGACTAAATAGTTGTTCCTGAGAATAATGTCCATTAAACCAACACATGCTATCTTGTCCTCGTGTGTCATTTTGTCATCCTTGAATACTTCATCTTCGAATCTCTCCATGCCCTTTCCATAGGGTATCGATCCAAATAAATCCACCACATCAATTGTTACAAATACTATGTCCTTGTATGATGACTCTAGGTCTAAATATCTTAGTAGATCCCACGAGTCTCTCAGTATGGTCTTTTTGTTAATCCATATGTGCTTTGTTTTTGTGTCAACAAATATGGCCAAAGGTGTAGTTTTGGATCCTTCAGCTGACACAATGGGTCTAAAGGGGGGGTCAGTCGTATTCTTGTGTATTTTCGGAATGCCGAAAATAACAGGTACTTTTGGTTTATTGACTTTCAAGAAAAGATGTATCTTCTCATCAAAAACTGATTCCATAGCCATGTCATTCAACATTATGTCTATCTTTTGATAGGCTAAATTTATTTCGTTTCTAGAGACTGTCTTATATTTGGCTGGGTCAGTTAGGATTTCATTCATTTTACTTTCATAGTCAATAACTTCCATTATTACCACTCCCCCACCTTTGTCAGGTTTCATGACCCTAATTCTTTCATTGTGTCTAAGCTCCTCTAGGATCTCTTTTTCTTTTATATCCAAGTTATTTTTGTACCTCACTTTTTTGTCACATTTTTTGATTCCCTTTTCCATAACTTGTTCAAAGTTTCTCAGTTGTGCATGAATTGGTGGATTATATATGGATTTCCTTTTTAATATTCTTTGTTCTTTTGTAACATTTAATTTTTCTTTTTCAAAGTCATATTCATCTTTCTTAAATAGCAGTTCCAGGTTCATCTTTCTCAAAAATAGTTTTATATCCAGTGTAGTTTGTGCTCTATTCCCTTTGGTCGTGGGAATGAATTTGAACCCCTTTTCCAACAGTGAAAAATGCTCTTTTTTAAGTTCTATGTTACTAAAGTTGTATATACTGAACCCTTCCAATGTGTACGTGTTGTTTGTCTTGATGATATTATCTCCTTTTTTACTTCCAGGTGGGGGGTTTTTTACATGTATCTCCCCCTCTCCCTTATCCCCCCTTGCCTGTGAAAATTTCCTTGATTATCTCTATTGGGACTAAACTGTTGCCTTTCTAAAGGTGGAAATTCTTCATTATATTCACAGTCTAAAAATTGCCTGTGTTCGTAAGCTTCTCTAGTTTTTGTCCATGCCTTTGAAATTCCCTCACCTCCTTTTCTGTTGTTATACCTTTGATATGGGGGTATATTGTTGCTAACTGGTTTTGGGTAACATGTTTGGTTTTCATATTCTAGCATGTCCCTTTTTAGCTTTTCCATCTTCCTCTCTACCAGTGTCTTACATTTTAAATCCACTTCACCTTTAACCTGAAAATATTCCTGCCTTTTTTCTTTTATCTCAAAAATCAGGTCATCCCTTATAACTGTGTCTAACTTTTTAATTTGTTCATTGATGTTCTCTAAATTTCTGTCATTTTCTTCAATTATACACCTCACTATGTCCAAACCACATCTGTTAAAAACTTTAACAAGTTCTGTGTGAAACACTGAACCAATCTGAACATTATTTGGATATTTCCAGGTCCGTAGCCCTTTTGGTACTATCCCTCGTTTTAAACATTCCATTAAATAACTATTTTCTATGGTAATAGTTTTATACTTATACATGAGTTTAGAAACATTCATAACATTAGTATCAAAAGAATCATGGTTGTTAATAATTTGTCCTTGGTTGCTTATGTCATCTGGATTAAATAAAAACTGTTCTTTAAGCCAGTTGTTCAAATCGAAACTATTTTGTGTGCAAACAGTACCTTTTTGTGACTGCCCCTGTGTTTGCGATCCAGGAATAGGGTTGGCGTTGTTGCGGTCCTCGTCCCCTTCCTCCTCGTTGAAAATGTTGGGTGTAGTATCCGGATTAAAGGTGGGTCCGTTCGGATCATCCCCATACCGTTCGGTTCTATCCACACCAAACCGCGGTCTTTTCCTTCTTGGTAGTGGTTGGTTTTCACCCTGTTCTCCTCTGGTTCCTCTCCCTTCCGCATTTTCGACTCCTTCTGCACGTCGCACCATTGACTCACACAGGGGCGTCAGCAAATCCACTAGGGCTGTAAGTTGCCCAATCAATCTTTTGGTTTGGCTGCATTCCTCATTGTTAGGTTGCATCTCCTTCTCCCGCTCGTGCCGTATAACAGTTACCAAAAAGAAAATCAGTACGGCAAACTTTTCAAAAAAGCTCCAATACAAATGAAAAAAGAAAAGAAAAGCAGGGATATGGAGAATGCAAATTCCAGTCTCAATTGTAAATCAATATTTTGATACCATTGATCTGATTACTGTGGAATTTATTTTATGGATATATAATATACAAATATATTGGACTAGGCCAGCAACTCCTTAGATATGCAGTGTGTAAAAATGCTACCCCCCAAAAAAAAAATAGTATGGAATTGGATACAGTTGGGAATTATTTGAGCCTGTATTTTAGTTCTTAGTTCCTCTACAGACCAAGTGAAATTTTTTTGTAGCATCTAAAGAGTAGGAAAAAAGTCAAAGGTAGTGTAATGTCAGGATGAATTTTTATACAGGTTATCTATAAAAACATGGAATTTGTGACATGAAATGACAGACACAGGTATCCTGCTCACTGAAAGTGAAAAAAAAAAACATATTAAGCAACTAATCAGGGAAGAAGACCTTAAGGTCCAGCATGTTGCCTTTGAATGATACACCTGCCAGGAGGGATGGGATTGGAGTAACAGGGCCATAATCTTTTCACCCATTTAAAAGTGAACCTTTAAAAGCCTTCATGAACATGGAAGGGAATGAGTATCAAGCCTACAATAAAGTTAAAAAAGCACAAGACTGTGTTACCTCTAAGATACAAAGATCAAAAAATGTTCATCATATTGATCACTGCTGCAGTAGGCTTAGCTATATGAGTTATATCCTGCCAAGGATGTAACAGTTAGCCAGCTTCCAAAGCACCCACAAAACCATTATCATAGGAGACTTCAACTTAGACTGGAACACTTGCACTGGTGATAACCCCTCCACTTTCATAAATCCACATGGTTTCTCCCAAACTATCCAGTTTCCCACTCAAATAGATAAACATAGCAAAAGGGAGTCTATCTTAGACTGGTCACTTATTAACAGTACCACCCACAACTATCTCCTTCCAAATAATTTAAGTGACCATAGACCTACCTACTTAATCCGTCATCAGCTCAACCCACCCAGAACCATAGTTTACAAAGTTGTACGAAATACCAAAAACTTCTCCAACAAAGTATTCTTAGACATGCTCAATAAATGTAACTGGACACCACTCCATCATCTCCGACTTGACCAGGCTGTAATATACTTCAGTGACACATTTCTAGCTATTCTAAATAGCTTAGCACCAACTCGTACATGACGTTTTAAAAATAAGAGATTGCCTTTGATAACAAAAGAAACCATTAGACTTCAAAAACTAAGGGACAAAACCTGGTATCAATACCAAAAAACAAAAGACAATAAAACTCTGCTAGCATACCAGCAGCTCAGCAATCAAACAAACAAACAACTCAAATGAGACAAAAAACATATTATACAGCTATGCAAAACAAATATGAAAACAATCCCATAAAGTTCAGGCAGGCAATTGACTTGGTCCTCTACCCAGGTAAAGCCACAACCCTAGAACCAACAACCAATAAACAAAGAGTGAGTATTGCCTCACAAATCAACACCTACTTTATAAACACCATCCTGTCCTTAGTTACAGGGAACAATTCCATCCCACTGTCTTTTCCACCTAATGTGGAAACTAACAACAACTCTTGACCTCATACCTGTCCCAACTAACACCATAAGAATGATGCTGAAAAAACTGAAACCTTCTTCCCTAGCAGCTGACCAACTCCCCAGTGAGTACCTCAAACTTTCAGATGATGCCATAGCTCTACCTATCTCCATTCTGGTAAATAGGTCTATAGCAGAACAATATGTCTCACAGTTATGGAAAATGTCCTATATCACCCCTATACATAAGGGAGGATCATCAACAGAATTAAACAATTACAGACCCATAGCCATCCTTTCCCCCTGTGTCAAAATTCCGGAAAAATGTATACATGCTCAATTACTACAATACCTGCTATCTCACAACCTTATCTCTCCCTCCCAGTACGGTTTCAGATTGAAACACAGGACAACCACAACCTTAATTAATTTCTCTAACACCATCAACCAACTCAGAAATTCAAACAAGCAAGTAGCATCAATCTTCCTAGACATGTTGAAAGTGTTCGACACCGTCTCCCATCAGAAACTCCTTAGTACTCTTGTCTCACTAAACCTATCAAAGACTTCCCTCTCCTGGTTCCTAAGCTAACTTTCTGACAGACAACAAGCAAAATGATGGAAATCTGAACTCTCACCACTTTTGCCTGTTTCTGTTGGAGTCCCCCAAGGGGTCCATATTAGGACCCCTTCTTTTCACCATCTTCTCTAATGATCTAGCCTCATCCACAACACATTTATTTATTTATTTCAGTTTGATGACTGGGGGGGTCCACTGGGCTCAGAGAGCCCATTTTCAGTGGAGGCCCAGGGAGAAAAGCTCTGCATTACATAGTAATTATACCACAGTTATTCACATAAAAATCAAAATTAAATGAGGTAAAACTATATATGCAGTTATACACGGTTGTTGACATAAAAATCCAAATTAAATGAGGAAGAGTACAATTAAATAAAATTGTGTTACACAGTGTGTTCACAGTTACAGTCAAAGTAAAGAGAAATACAAATCAAAGATGATTAAGTATCAGAGAACAACATAAGTTGTATGATTTCATGGTGTCTAAGTATTTATGAAGGTAAGATATAGAGTAGGAACAGGGAATTTATTGAGAAGAAGTTGAGGGTGGAGAATTTCATTTTAAGCTAAAGAACAGGAATAAGTTGTTGCAGATTATATTTTTAGCTAAAGAAGTTAGAAGGTTAGAAGTTCACAGCTGAGGAACAGGAGTATGTTCACAGGTTAGAAGGTATTTGAAGTGTATGGAGGAAAAGGCAACTGGGAAAGAGAAGTGAATGAGAGCAGAGGTGGTAGAGGTTAAAGAGGGTTGTGCAGGTGATTACTTTTACTGTTATGTCAGGTTAGGTTTAGGCTCAGAGGTAGGTTGTACAGGAGATTACTTTTACTGTTATGTCAGGTTAGGTATAGGCTCAGAGGCAGAGAAAAGTTTATGGGGAGAGAGAGGCATAAGGCTATGTGGGGAGAGAGCAGTTGCATGCTAAAGTAGTTCAGTATGCAGATGATTCAACTTTAATCTGCTCAACAGATACCTTACCAGATCTCCATATAGTACCCCAACAAGCTTTTAATGATATCGAAACACATCTAAGTAAATCACAACTAATCCTCAACCCCAAAAAGGCACAGTTAATGCTGTTTACCAGTAGCAAACAATCACCTACCATCCCTCCTTTCACCATTTTCTCAGCAAACAACACAGTCATCTAACCAGATCAGCATACAGAACTCCACGGTGTGACTATCAACAACAAAAACAAACTCAGATTTAACCAACACATAGCCATCATAATTAAGAAAGTTCACAGCAGACTTGGTTCACTGTACAAAAACAAGCCATTCCTCACTGACAATACCAGAGTAGACGTATGTAGAACCTTCCCCCTCTCTACGTTATTTTGTGCTTTCCCCCTCTTTACCAACCTAAAAAAAGCAGACTTTAAACTGGAAACTTCCTATAACAAAATAGCCAGCTTCGTAGCCAGCCTTCTCCACCAAACCCACCACTGCATTGCTCTACATAAATTAAATTGGCTCAAGCTACCTAACCTTCTCCATCTCTGCCAAATTAAATTCACACACAATATCCTCTTCCATCCTGATAATTGCCCATTCCTCAAGGAACTTTTTGTTCCCTACTCATACCAATGAAGTCTACACACCAGTGTCTCAGCAAATAAGCCCATAAGGCGTAACACCACAAAACCCAAATGTACTGGTTATAGGAGATGCCATAGCGAGACAAACAGATGTCCCCCTCACCAGGCTGGATAAGGAGTGGATTATGATTAGCTGACTGTCAGGTGCCAGGATCTGTCAAGTCAGTCAAGCACTCGGGTCACTCAACCACAAGTACCTGTATGACTCCGTCTTAGTCAATGTGGGGGTGAATGACTTGAGATGTAAGTCTCTAGACTATATGAAAAGAGAAATGACTGAGCTCTCAGATTGTGTCACAGGCATGTATAAGCCTAGGCATATGCAACATTTTACCTTCTCCAAGGATGATGCCACCATACAAACAAAAAATGAATGACTTTAACGATTGGCTTAGCTTCTGGTGTCATTCCAAGGAGATCCAATATCTGTCAGCCTGGGAGGACATGGTCAACAGGCCACCCTGCTTTGCCAAAAATGGTCTGTACATGTCTCCTCTAGGCTTTTGAATCCTGGCAAAGGCACTAGCCATCCCTATTGTGCCTTTTTTAGGCAGTGTCAAAATAACCAACCTCCCAACGTAACAAAGTCTTCTCTAGAAAAACTCAAAGTACTGCTGCTTAATGCTAGGAGTCTAAACAGAAAACTGCACTCTCTGGTAGCTCTGCTCACCTTGGAAGATGCAAACGTCAGTGCAGTCACTGAGACATGGTTCAAAGCTGTGGAAATCACCCTGACCATGCATGGCTACAGTGCCTTCCATACATTCAGACCACAAACTGAGCATGAAAGAACCAAAGGAGGAGGTGTATCCATCTGCATTAAGGACAAGTACACCTAAAGAGTGGTCAAACGGTATGACTCTCTCGAACTACTCCATGTCTAATTAACCATGGGCAAAATCCCCTACTACATCTTTTCTAGCTATAGATCCCACACCATGAAGCAGGAAAATAATACTGAATACCAGAACTTACTTGGAGTCACTTACCATACACCCCAACAACGGGTCTATATTAAATCAGCGAGCACTTAGAAAAGCGAACGCTGATTTATCGACCCCATGTAAGCAAAAGCTTATAATCCTGAACACTCAGAACAGCGATTTTTTTTCCCAGGGAAAAAAATCGCTGTTCCAAAAAAGAAAAAAAAAACTTTAAAACATTACATAAAGTGTGGGGCTGTGCCCCCCACACACATCCTCTACTTAAATATACCAACTCTGAGATTGCACTACAGTGACGAAAACGGCAAAATACCGAAGGTGGCCAAGTGATTTCTTTCCCAGGGAAAGAATTTGCTTATACGCCATTTCGGTATTTTGCCATTTCGTGCTTTCAAGTTCGATCAAGACACATTCGAAAGAATGCATCTTCGATCATCTAATTGGGAACCCCCAGCAACTTAGTATTGGGTGAGTTTAATTATCCTACCATCGACTGAGCAACACATGACCACAAACATACCGTCTCAAAGGTTCTTGGACTTTATCAATGCAAATGCTCTGGAACAGCTAGTCAGCATACTCACAAGGTGCTCAAATGTCATAGAAGTAGTACTCACTAACGTGGGAGAGCATTGCACCCCTCCGTAACCTCATGTGATGTCCTCCCTGCTAAGATCAGACCACAAATCATCCCCTTTCAATGTAATTATAATGCCAGATACTCAATCAAGCTTGAAAATGCTTAAAGTTTGTTCCAAGACAAACTACCTCCTACTAAACAGTTATATAAGAAGCTTCAAAGCCCCCCCAGACACAGATAACACTGACTGCTATGCTGAAGTGTACACTAACACCCTGTATAACCACTTAAGCAGTTGCATTGAATCAGCTGTACGTGACTGGATTAAAACCAGGTGTCACTGGAAGAACAAGCCACCCTGGAAGACAAACAGGCTGTACAATAAAAGAAAGAAACTAATGTCCAAAAGCAAGAGGGAACTGGCTCAGTAGAGGAAAAAAATCCCTCTTTAGCCTAAACAAACAAATTAGAAATCTTGTCAAGTCCTCCAAAGCTAATTACGAAGCAAAGATAGCCTCTCAAGCTAAGGATGATCACAAGGAATTCTTTAACTACATCCAGAATCAAAAAGGAAATACCCAGCTGTGTGCTAAACTGGTTGTGGATGGGCACCACCCATACTCAACCGGCATAGCTTGCTTTAGGCACCAGCGTGCAGTTGCTGGGGGTCGGCTGTTCTGCAGGGGCCCCAACCTCAGCAAGTTATCTTATCCTGAGGTTTTGTAACATGTCTATCAAGCCAACAAAAGCTAGCACAACAATCTAGTATGCTTAATTAACCAGGTTGGTAATAACTGTTATTTATATCTCCCTTAAAATTCAATGATATTTTTGGTTATAGCAACAGTGTTTTATCAAGTAAAAGGCATGACAATTCCACCAAATATTTTAACACTGACATAGTGCTCCTAACTTAGTTAAACCCTGCTGTTGGACATCTTCTCCACTAAAACTACATAGCCAACTTTAGGTTCCTGCAATACTCATGGCTGCAGGGGGCCCCCTTAATAGAGTCATAGGTTAGTACTAGGCTAACTGCCCTAGTGGGCCATTTTTGGCCTAGCCAATTACTCCATGTAAGAATCAAACCCTGCACCGTGTGTCTGTAAGGGAAACGCCTTAACCATTATGCCAACCTCCCTCCCCTAATCATCCTTGACTGTGTGAGGGCTCCACAAAAGCTGCTGTTGGTTGGAGAAAAATGAGGAATAAAAAAAAGTATTAATTTCTTGATTATGCTCTTTAACCTGATCAGGGCTGTGATATGACCCTGTTAGGATAAAGCTGATAATGAACATGAGCAATGTAAGCACTAGAGAGATCAGCAGCCCAGAGTGACTGATCTCAGTGCATACCTTGGAATTTAAGAAGAGCTTATGCTTCAGATCTTCGGGGATGGTTTTCTCTTTCTGGGAGTTTTATAAATACTGGCAGCACAACAGACACTATAACTCTCAACTTCTTTGCTTATGAATTCAGTGCAGTGCCAAAAATAATAGTAGAATAAAAGCTCAGAATCAGGAACACATTTTAAATATTACTCTAATTCACATAAATGTAAAACTGCGGTGGTGGTGCTGTGGAAGCGTTGTCACCTCACAGTAACACGTTGTCTCGTTCGATTCAGCTAGAGCATCTTTTGTGTGGAGACATGCGTGAATGGGCATACCTTCGTTAAAGGTTGTGCGTAAGGGCTGGCAACTCGGCACGTAAAAATCTACTGTCAATCATTAGCAGACCGGAGTTCCGCTGTGGCGACCCCTAACCAGGAAAAGCCGAAAGACTCAACAACTCTAATTCACATAAAAAGTTAATAGAATAACAACTTTTCCATCAACATGTATTTTTGGACAATAAGTATAAAACTCCAATGTCTGGATTTATTGACTGTAATCCTGAATGATTTACCAGCAAATCATACTTTTTATGAAGGACAAAGCAAATGTATGAGCAAAATCAGGGAAGGTCTGTGAAATTGGGGACAGTGACAGGCATGCATTACTGCCCAATGAGGTCTAGTGTGGTAGTACAAGTGTTGCACAATGTATTGCTGTTAGCTGAAATAAGTATAAAACTAGTACTGCTATGGCTTTTGTGTGTGTGTGTGTGTGTGTGTGTGTGTGTGTGTGTGTGTGTGTGTGTGTGTGTGTGTGTGTGTGTGTCTGTGTGTCTGTGTGTGTGTGTGTCTGTGTGTCTGTGTGTGTGTGTGCGTGTGTGTGTGTGCGTGTGTGTGCGTGTGTGTGTGTGTGTGTGTGTGTATCTGAATGTGTAAAATATCATTGATGTTTATCTGTGCACACACCCAATAATGCCAGGACACATACATTATTCCTTTGGGTATTAGTAAAAAATGTACCTAACAAGTAATTATATTTTAAAAGTAAGGCATAAACTATATCACAGAGCATTCAGACACTTGTATCTTCTCAGGGTCTGGTGGCCCTCACTGCCCAGTCTGTATAAATGAACACAGAGTACTCCCTTAATCATCACTGACTCTGTGGGGGCCCGCACAAAAGCTGTTGGTTGGGGAAAAATGAGCAGAAAAAATTTATCAGTTTTCTAATTAGACTGTTTAACTAGAACAGTACTGTGATATGACCCTTTTAGGATAAAGCTGATAATAGCCTTTGTTTTCAACTGCACCCATTCTAAAACCAGCCCTGCTCAGATGTGTGTGTACAGAAAACTGTTGTTGATTATGGGGGGCTAGGGATTGGGTGGTTATTACTTTAATCTGCATCACAGTCAAACCTTAGAGATGTGCACATGAGGTCATTATAGCTTGTGTTTGAGTTGAGGACAATGTGATCATTGTTTCTTTTACTTTTCTGACAGACCTCAGAGGTGTACAGAGAAGGATACTATAACTTGTGTAAGAGAGGTGGTGAGGAGTGAGGAGTCATGCTATGTATGAGTATGTCAGCAGTCACTTGAAATAAATGATGAAGGCAATTTGAACCTTTGCTTTCATCCCAGTCTAACACCAGATGGATGCATAGGCAGTGACTGTCTTTTGTGAGAGTTTAAGGAAGCAGGTAGTATTCCCAGATAAGACCTATGCATTCCCACAACTACTGGCTTGTTAGTTTATTGTGAGCTATTAATTGAACTTTTAAGCCTTGGGCACAAGTTATGACTTCCTTGAAAGAAAAAAAAAGACTGAAATTCTTTTCCTTCTCATGATTTTTGTTTAGGCCACCTTCGATTAAAAGCCTGAGAAAATGCTCTAAAATGCAACCCAGACCTTCTATAAACATATGGCTTCCTGGACCCTGCTTTATTTGAGTTATTTTCTAAATGATGATTACTGTGCTGTCATGGTCAGGAAAGGTGTGTTGAAAGGATGAAAGGAAAACTACAGCTGAACAGCAACAGTGAATTTCTTTCCTTAATCAAAATTTGTGTTCAAGCTATCACTGGATGAAAAGGTTGTATAAAAAGAAAAAACTTTAAAATGTATTTCAGAGCATATAGAAAGTTATGGCTTCATGAAAAAGCTGAAGAGAAAGGCAAAATGTGATAAAGGGAAGAAAAAAAAGTAATGTGTATGATATGGGGAACCCAAGAAGGGGGATCTTAGAAGGATTGTAGTGTGTGTGTGTGTGTGTGTGTGTGTGTGTGTGTGTGTGTGTGTGTGTGTATGTGGAGTTTTTGAAACAGTAGGCCTAGGGCATCATTTCACTTAAATCCAGACCTGTACATAGAGTTGGTGTAATGTATCATTGCAACTAAATGCTAGTAACTGTAAGTGTCCCTTTGTGAGATAGGCCAACATGGTGTGGTACGTAGACCTGTTGTAATGTAAGAGCATTGCAACTACATATCTGTCTGTGTGTCCTACTGGTAAAAGTTTGCAGCGTGGACTAAAAGGTTGCTTAGGAGGGGTGGCAGTAACAGGGTGATACTTACAAGGAAGTGTCAAGGGTGACCCCAACTTGACATTTGCAGGGGGCCCCCAAAATGCTAACATTGTCCTTGTCAACTGGAGGTAATAGCTAACCTACTAGCTGACAGATCTGCATCAAACGTCAAACCACTGTCCCCACCAGTCAAGTATACTTAACACCATTCCTCAGCCTATTATGTCAAGAGAGCAGGTCATCTCTGCACTCTCCAAGGCCAAAAACATGGCATTAGTGAGACCAGACAACATCCAGGTTGCTTTTTAAACAACTTAAAACATGACCTAGCAAATCCACTTGAAGCTCTGTTTGATCACAGCCTGAAGACTGGCTATGTTCCAGCAGAATGGAAGCAACAGTATTCCCTCTGCACAAATGGGGACCTTCAGTTGACCCTGGGAATTATAAGCTTGACTAGCCTCATCTGCAAGGCCATTTAAGGAATCATTATGGATTCTATCAACAAGGACATAGGTAATCTCCAAACTCTGGATGCAACCTAATTCAGATTCGTAAAGGGTAGATCATGTCTGTTAAACCTGGTTGACTTCTTACAGAAAGTCACCATAGCCCTGGATGAGGGAAAGATGGTGCATACCACCTACCTTGACCTAGCCAAGGCATTTGACACAATCTCTCCCAGTTGGGTATAAATCCCTACCTCACCAAATATGTAGCCAATTCGCTTTCTGACGGGACACGTACTGTCAGAGTGGGTGACTTCACCAATAGCAAAAGACCAGTCACCAGTGGCATACCACAAGATTTTCTGCTGGGCCCTTTTCCTGTTCAGAATTTATTTCTCAGAAGTCCAGGCAAACACTGCCTGTGGCTGACCAAGTTCATCGGTTCATAGGTTGGTACTAGACTATCGGCCCTAGGGCCTATGCAATCCTAGCCATAACAATTCCCTGGCTATTTCTTCCCACAGTATTTACTTCCCTGGATCCCTGTCTAGCAGGGTGAATGACGTGATTCCCCGGGGTGAATTTCCTATCTCCCATCCAATCATCAAGGTTACTTTTGAAGAGAGCCAAAGAGGCACTCTTCTCGACATGTATGGGCAGTCTATTCCAGAATCTGGGGAATCTCTGGGTCGGCAACCTATTCCTCCAGCATATTTTGTTCATTGTGATGACAAGGTTTAGATCCCTGGAGCTTGTCTCTCTGAGGGATTGGGATTTCTTTAACTGTAGCATGTCCAACAGCCCTGGGTTTGACATGGCCTTGTATGTTAAGCAGAGATCACCTCTGAGTAGACGATATGTGACAGAGTATAGGTGGAGTTTTTTTATACGGTCAGCATAGGGCATCTGCTTTAGGTCTGTGATTCTTTTAGTGAGGTATTTCTGTGGCCTTTCCAGTTGTTGCAGATGTCTTGAGAGGTACATACCAAATGGGGCATTGTATTCTGTAATGGGTCTAATGAGGGATGAGTAGAGTGGGACAATGATGGATGAAAAGCCCTTAGTGATGAGGTGTGCCACATAGAAGGATTTCCTGACTGTTGTGACGAGGTTATCGAAGGTGAGACCACTGTCTACCTGTGTCCCTAAGTCTCTTATCACATTTTCGGTGTTTAGTGTACCGCCACCTATGTGGTTATTCACGGGTACATGATTTTTTCAAAGGGGATAACTATACATTTCTTGGCATTGAGCTTGAGCCCAAGACTGGCACCAAGCATCTGTTTCTGTAAATCCCTTTTGTAGAATATCCACATCATTTGGGGATTAAATAATGGCTCCCAGTTTGCAGTCATCTGCGAACTTTGTTAGCCAGAGTCCCTTAGTGTTGGCCTGTACTTCAAAGAGGTAGATACCAAACAAGAGCGGTCCCAGGACTGAACCCTGAGGTTCTCCACTTGTCTTGAGCTGGATTTGGAGTCTGCTGCTTTTACATTGTGGGTTCTGTCAGTAAGCTAGTTGGCACCCCATCGAGTGATGTAGGGATTGATGCCCAGCTTAGTAAATTTATCTATGATTCCAGAGTGGGGGATGGTATCAAAGACCTTGGTGAGGTCCAGATAGGCTGTGTGGACCACCTTACCCTTGTCCACGGCTCTGGAGACTGATTCGAAGAAGTCAGTCAGGTTCAGGAGACAAGATCGGCCCTTCCTGAAGCCAAAGTGCATGGGGTCCAGTGTTTGAAGGTTGCCAATGCCTTTGTTTATAAGTTCCATGATAATATGTTCCATGGCCTTGCAGATCAGGCTCATCAGACTGATGGGGCGGTAGTTTACAGGATCCAAGATGGATCCCCCCTTGTGAAGTGGGATAACTGTAGCTGTGTGTCACTCAGTGGGCACGAAGCCTGAGGTGAGGCTATGATTAAACATGACACTTAGGTGAGGTGCCAGTTCATTTTTTAGTTCATGTAGTACACAGCCTGGGATGTCATCTGGTCCCATGGATGCTGTATTTTTAGCTTTGGAGAGTGCATTTTTTACCTGTGTGGCCTTTATTACCGGAATTTGGCAATCTTTTGGTTTTGAGATGGGCCCTTTAGGGGGTGAGAGGGGGTGAAGTTTGCACTGAGTCAGTCTGCCAGGATATTGGCAATATCCTTGGGATCAGTATATTTAATTCCATTCTGTTGTAGCTCAGAGCAGATCTGAGCATTGCCATTTAGATTCTTGACATAACTATAGAATGCCTTGTGGTTGTCTTTGGAATCTTTGGCAAATTTTATTTTTGTTGATGATTGCAAATTTGGAGCAATTATTTAGTCCCCAGTGAGGCTAATATACTGCAGAAAGTGTTAACACAGACACATGATTGGTGCCAGAGCCATGAATGAACCAAATGCAAAAACATGCATTATTTCCATTGGGAAAACTAACATACCTGTTAATTGCAATATAGATAGCATCCCCCAAGTGTAGACCCAGTGATATATAATCTGGGTACTCACATTGACTGCAATCTAAATTTTGATTACCACGTGTGCAGTGGTAAGGAAATCCTTCTATGTGGTACATCTCAGAAGCAAAGGCATCACATCTACATCTAAGGATGTTATAATTCCATTCTACTCAGCCTTCATCAGACCAACAATTGAGTACAATGCTCTCGTATAGGTTCATAGGTTTATAGGATGATAGTAGGCTATTGGCCCAGAGGCCCTTATAAGCCTAGCCAAGAATTTCACCCATGTTCCCACAAAATCAGCACCTGTTTTCCCTGTCCAGCAGGGACACAAGTGGGATCCCAGGGGTATATTTATTTCCCATCCAGTCATCCAGGTTTCTCTTAAAGAGGGCTAGTGAGTTACTCTGCGTGACATGGAGAGGAAGTCTGTTCCACAGATGGGGGAGTTGTTGGGGCACAAATCTATCCTGCCAACAAGTTCTATTAATGTCATAGACCAGGTTGAGACCTTGCTTGCGGGATGCGCAAGTGGAGTTTGACTTGCAGATATGCAGCAACTCCATCAAGGCTGAGTCTGAGATGGCCTTGTATGCCAGACACAGGTCACCTGTGAGCAGTATGTGTGAGACTGAGCAGAGGGACAGGGATTTTAGCCTATCTGTATAGGATAGGTGTTTGAAACCCTGGATTTTCCTGGTCAGGAACCTCTGTGGTCTGTCCAACTGCTGCATGTGCTTGGCAAGATACATGCCAAAGGGGGCATTGTACTTGATAATGGGTCTGATAAGGGAGGAGTACAGAGATGTTATGACCTCCTTGTTCCTGGATGAAATACCCTTACTTATGAGGTGTGCCATGTAGAAAGCCTTCCATACAATGGAGGCAACATGGTGGTCAAAAGTCAGGTTGCTTTCATTCTTGGGTACCAAAGTCCCTCACGACTGATTGCATGCTTAGTACATTGTTATTAATGTGATAATTAGTGGCAACACCATTTTCCACAAAGGGGATAATGAAGCATTTCTTGGCATTCAGTTTGAGGTCATGCTTCTGACACCAGTCATTAGTTTCGTTAAGGCCTTCTTGGAGGATGTTCACATCATTTAAGACGGTGCCCAGCTTGCAGTCATCTGCAAACCTGATCAGCCACAGACCACTGGTTTTGACTTGCACCTCAGACAAGTATATCCCAAACAGTAGAGGCCCCAAGACCGATCCTTGGGGTATGCCACTTGCTACAGGTCTACTACTAGAGGTGGCTTCTCCTATTTTAACTGAGTGGGTTCTATCAGTGAGCCAGTTAGCTGCCCATCTGGTAAGATATGGGTTGCTGCCTAGCTGGGAGAGTTTATCTATTATGCTCTAGTGGGGAATAGTGTCGAAGGCTTTGGCTAGGTCAAGGTAGGCAGTGTGCATTGTCTTGCCCTCATCCATGGCTTTGTTGACTGTTTTGAAAAGGCGACCATGTTAAACAGGCATGATCTCCCTTTGACAAAACCAAACTGTGTGGGATCAAGTATTTGGAGGTTGCCAATGGCCTTGTTTATAAGGTCCATGATAATGCGTTCCATGGCCTTGCAGATCAGGCCAGTTAGGCTGATTGTCCTATAGTTGCCTGGGTTGGTGGACGCTCCACCTTTGTGCAGAGGGATGACAGTGGCTGTTCTCCATTCTGCTGGGATGAAGCCAGTGCACAAGCTTTGATTGAATAGGGTGGCTAGTGGTGCTGAGACCCTTTGCCTGAGTTCAAGTAAGACACAGCCAGAGATGATGTTGGGTCCCATGGAGGCTGTATTTTTTACCTTTGAGAGGGCATTCATAACCTGCTCCCTGGTGATGAGGGGGGGGGGGCAGGTGCTGGGAATGTCCTGGTTTACTGATGGGGGGGGGGGCAGGGGGGTGAAGTTTTCACTGAACTTGTCTGCCAGTAGGTTGGCTGTATCTCTGGCGTTTGTGTATGTGGTATTCTTGACCACCAATTCAGAGGCAATTTGGGAGTTAACTTTGAGATTGCGGATGTATGCAAAGAAGGCCTTGTGATTATCCTTAGTGGATGTGGCCAGTATGGCCTCAAAGTTAGCCTTAGAGGATTTCACTAGTGACCTTATTTGCTTGTTCAGACAAAGGAGAGGTTGCTTCCAATTTGGCACCTGCTCCTTCTTGGTTCTGGATAGCGATTTTTTCCTTTTATTATAGTCTGTTTATTGCTGCTGTCCACCAGACAGGTTTACTGTTCCTTGAAGAAGATGATTTGGTCCTGTCAGGTATTGTTGAGGCCATACAGCTATATAGTTGCTCATATAATTTTTTGGTGTAGGCTTGGACATTAGTGCCTGGTGCAACTGAAGGGATAATGACTGTGAAGCTGCTTATACCTGCTCTCGGGAGGTTGTAGTCAGATTTGAAAGGTTTTTTTTCAATCCTGGCAAGGGAGGGATCAGGGGAGATGATGACTTTGAAAGTGATTACTTTATGGTCGGATCTTACCAAGGAGGATGACACTGTAGGGGGGCTACAGTGGCTACTGATGTTGGGTAGTACAAGGTCCATGATATTTTCACCTCTTGTGGGGATATCGACCAGCTGATCCAGTACATTGGCACTGATGAAGTCGCAGAATCTCTGGGCATTAGTGTTTGAGCTAGAATAGGTCTTCCTCTCTATGGCTGGGTAGTTAAAGTCACCCAGGATCAGGGTAGTTGGTTAAATCTTGATGGATTCAAGTAAGTCCAGATAGATGGAGTGGGCCTCCTGAGTCAAGGTTGGGGGTCTGTAGCTAGATATGATTTGAATAGGTGTTTTGTCAATAGTTAACCGCACCTTGAGTGTCTCCTGTGCATCATACTGTTTGACCAGCCTGGACGTGTGTATGTCTTTGATAAATATTGAAACGCCACCTCCTTTGGCTTTGTAGCCCTTAGTTTGGGGTCTGAAAGTATGGTAGGACAAGTAACCTAGTAAGGCTGGGATGCTCTCTGCAGCTTTAAACCATGTTTCAATGACTGCACAAATCTCAGCATCTTCCAAGACGAGGTATGCTTGCAATAAGTGCAGTTTCATGTTAAGACTCCTAGCGTTTAGCAGCATGACCTTTAAATTTAATTTAGGAGAATTTTTCGCTTTGGTAATTTTGTCGTCATGACTTTGCCTAAAAAGGCACTATGGGGGAGGCAAGAGCCTTTGCCAGAAGCCTGAAGCCCAGGGGAGACAGATGAAGGCCATCTCTGGCAAAGCATGGTGGTCTGTCAGTCATGTCCTCCCAGGCTGTCAGGTACTGGATCCCCTTGGAATGACACCAGAAGCTAAGCCAGTTGTTAAAGTCACTCATTTTGTGTTTGTACTGAGGCATCGTTCTGGGTGACGGTAGGATGCTGTTTAAGGGTAGGGACATACCTGCCTGGGAAACATATTCAGTGAGCTCTATCATGTCTCTATTCATATAGTCCAGAGAGGTATGTCTCAAGTCATTCACACCAACATGTACTATTACAGAGTCATAACTGTATCTGTTGTTGAGAGACTTGAGTGCGTGAGTGATAACAGCAGAGTCTAACACCTGACAAGCAACTTACCGTGACTTTCCCCTTGTCTAGCCTGGTGAGAGATGCATCTGTGTGTTTCACGATAGTCTCCTATGACTGGTATGTTGGGTTTGTGGCTGGGCCTTAGAGGCTGTGAGAAACAGGCATGTGTACGATGTGTGGTGCTTGGGAAACTGGGTTGTGATGTGCATGTGTGCTTTTGCCTTGGAGGTGTCTTTTGTTTAGGTATGTTTTTGTTGAGAATCTCCACATATGTAGGCATGTACTGTACATGTGTGGGTGGTATTAGAGGTGTAGTTCTTGTAGTCTTTGTGCAGACAGCCTTCTCAGTGCCAGATGTACTGGCTTGTGATTGGGACAGCAAGGATTCTAGGTTCTTAATTTAATTGCATCTCTCATATATTGTGTTCCTAAGTGGTAGAAGAAGGTTGTCCCTGTACATGAGACAGTTGCTACACTGTCTCAGGATGCCCATATCAGCAAGACTAGCAGGAGAAACCACAGGAAATTGTCCGGCCATGGTTGTCAGAATCTGTAGAAGAGAGGTTAAAGGATGGTAGAGTGGGTACTATCAGAATAGAGTACCTATGGGTGTAAGTAGGGCTGGATACAGTTACAGTAGTTGCAAGGGAGGGCGTCAGTTACACAATAGTGCTGGTTAGGGAAAAAATACAACTGAGATACCTCGCAATGGGTTAAAACAGCGAAGCGGCAGTGCGTAACTAGTAAACAAGTGCAACACCCTGCAAACACAGGGTATAAATACCAGAAAAGATGGAAGAATCTAGAAGCTCGAATTACTACCCAATCCTGCCAGCCTCTGCTCTTTCAACCAATCACTCATGCTAGAGAAAGTCAGGCAACCCTGTTACTCTTACTAACAGTGAAGACAAGACACTACCAGCAGAAGATGGCTACCAGAAACACAGGAAACTCAAGCAAAACAGTCAGGCCTGGATAACAGCAGGCCTCTGTCCAGACTATGCTACCTGACTAGAACACAGAAACCTCACAAAAAATGCACAGAAAAGCACAGATAGGGCGCTCACAAATGAAAAATACAACTCTCAGTATGAAAAAGCAGTTTACAGTTAAGTAATTCAATAAATATGCAATTACAGTAATGGAACACCATCTAGCAATGAAAATACTGTTAAAACAGTATAAAACAGTACAAAAATGCAGGGAAATAGTAAAAAAAGGCTTTATAACAGTACAAAATGTAGTAGATTAGCTGTATAGCACAACTATAAGTGTTAAGAAGTGTAATTCAATGAAATAAATGTAAGAAAAAACTTATTCTGCTATTAGAGCCTCAGGGATTTTCTGGTTTGTCACAGTGATGAATCATCTAACCAAACACCTGCAACAACTGGTAAGACCACAGAGGTTTTTCACCAAGAAAATGCAGGGTACTCAAAACAAGTTCTACAGAGGAAGACTGAAAGCCCTGTCACTGTATTATGTCTCCTGCAGACTGTTGAGGGGTGACCTGTGCCTGGCTTACAGGGCAGTCACTGACGTGGCCAAGGTGGAAATGCTGCACATTTGTAAATCAAACTGCATGAGAGCCACTTGCTCCAGGGGTCTTAACCTAGCCTGTGACATGAACAGGTCATGCTGGAGAGAGAGATACAGCTTCCAGAGCCTACCGCTTCTCTGGAACAAGCTTCCTACTCATGTGAAACAGAGCTCTTCCCTGACGCTCTTCAAATGCAACCTAGGTCAATGAATTGGTGACCCTATATTCACTCCTGGGGTTGTGCCCATCTCCTTCATGGACAGAGGCAGTTGATGTTTAATTACCATAGGTTCATAGATTAGTACTAAGCTAACTGCCCTTGCGAGCCATTTTAAGCCTAGCCAGTTGTCCCTTGTGAGACTCAAACTCTACACCTCGTGTTTGTAAGGCAAACACCTTAACCATTAGGCCACCCACCCAACGCATACCTCTGCAAACTTCACCCACATAAGTACAGACAATTGTGGCAAATCGGGATAAATATTGCTAGGCTTGTAAGGGCTCTTAGGCCATTAGCCTAGTAACCTCCTATGAACCTACAAACCTATAAGATCACTCATCAAGGTTACAGATGGCATTGAGAGGAAATTTGTCCTTTCCAGAGGGTAATTCCTCATCTACAGACCAGACTCTCTTGTTTCCATCTGTCCACCAGCACATGCTGTCACAAGGAGTGATAAAACCAGTTCCCCCTTCCCAGGATGGAAAGGGTTTTATTCAAGGATGTTTTAGTGCCAAAGAAAGAAAGAAAATACTTGGAGACCAGTTCTGGATTTTTTTTCATGTACATGTCACTTCACAACCTGTTACCTGTTCTTTCTCATAAGTGTCCTGGTAATACTAAATATAAAAGATGTGTGCCATCACATCCCTATTCATCCAGACAAGAGATGTTTGTTAAGGTTTTGTGTGTCTAGATCACATTGTCATTTCTCTGCCTTAACTTTGGACTATCCACTGCATCAATAGTGTTCACAAAGTGTCTATCTCTAGTTATAGCTCATTGCAGGCTACAGGGTATCCACATTTTTCCATATTCAGATGAATTGCTTAACTTTGTATTTTTCAAAGTGTCATGAATATCTGTCTTGGGTGAGAGATCTCTTACATAAGCTGGGATTTCAAGAGAACATTCAAAAGTCTTTCTTGACTCCTCACGCGATTGTGTTTCTGGGATGTTAGCTAATCACCACAGTTTGAAGCATTTTTCTCCAACAGAAAAAAAAAATAGATTTACAATCTAGATCTATTTGTAGGGTTTTCCACTTTAGTCACTGTGAGGGAATACCTCAGGATTTTGGGTTTCATGGCTTCTAGGATTCTGATGATACTCATGGCAAGGCTCCACATGAGAAAGATATGATGGTATCTGAAGTGTCTTTGGTCCCTGTATCAACATCCATTTTCTTTTCAGATCCCAGTGCTGGGGTTTGTCAGAAGAGAAATCACTTTGTGGAGATAACAGACATCCCTAGATCCAGGTCTCTCCTTCTCTGTCCCTGTTCCAAAGCAGTCAGTCCCTGCAGATGCCTCAGATGTTTCTTGGGAAACTGTTTTAGGAGCTTTAAAAGTCAAAGTGAGTGGGACACAAAGGACAGATGCAAGCACATAAATATAAAATAGATTCTTGTCCTGATCAAGGCACTCAACTCCCTGAATCATGCTTGGTCCCCAGGACGTCTTCAAGTTGGTACAGATTATAACACAACCATGTTGTGCATCAACAAGCAAGGGTGAACCTGGTCAAACCCCCTCTGCAGACTAGCCATGTTAGCTTGTGATATAACTTCACAGCATAATCTTACTCTGTAGGTATCCTACATTCCACAAAAGCAAAATAGTGTGGCAGACAGACTGAGGAGTAATAAGGCAGAT